>NC_069075.1:32992384-33295953 GCF_025698485.1 Gossypium arboreum
GGCAACCTCTTTAAGTCCGTAGATTCAACTCGGACCATCTCGTTATTTTTGCGCACCTCAAATCAATAGTCTTGCTTTTTCAATTCACAACCGCATCATGCACGGTCAACCAATCCAACCCAAGAATAACATCAAATTCATTGAACGGCAAAAGCATCAAGTCCGCCGGAAAACAGGAACCTCGAATTACTAGGGACATTTCTTACACACTTTGTCGATCAAAGACATAACGACCCAAGGGATTTGACACCGAATTACGAACTCGAGAGACTCAATAGGTAAAGTCTTCTTTGGATGCTAAGGTTTCGCATATATAAGAGTGAGTAGAACCGGGGTCAATTAAAGCAATCACATTAGTATCAAAGAGAGTGAAAATACCGGTAATAACATCCGGCGAGGAAGTATCCTCGCGTGCGCCAGATAGCATAAGCCCTAGCAGAGCGCGAGCCTCGGATCTGGTCGTAGCATCTCTAGATCCTCTCGACCACCACTAGCATTGCCCGTATTTCCGGATGGTCTACCTCGGCGGTGGTAGCACCCGCTTTCCCACTCGATTTGTATTCGCTCGAGCAACCTCGGGCAATCTTTAATAAAGTGGTCGACCGATCCGCACTTGTAACAGAGCGGTCACGGAACCCACACTTCCGAATGCCATTTGCCACAATGTCGACACTCCGTTCTGTCTCGACGTTCATTCCCAACACTGGAGACCAAAGTGCCTCGTGTACCCACAGGGGGTCGATCACGATCTCGTCTAAAAAGGCCTGAAGTGCCTCTAGACCGGCCCACATCATCTCTAAATTTCTTCGATGCATGTTGAAGAGACTTTCCCGAGGATCTTTTACGAAACTCTCTAGTTCCCACATCAACTTTTTGTTTTTCTTTTCTAAGCTCTTCGGTTTTACAAGCTCGCCGACAAGTACTACGAACTCTCGATTTCAAGAATGCCAACGAACATTTTTATGTCTTCATTCAGCCCATCCTCGAAGCGTTTACACATGACACCTCGGACGAAACACATTCCCGAGCGTATCTACTAAGTCTAACAAATTTTCGCCGTGATCGAGAATCGACATAGAACCTTGCTTAAGCTCAAGAAATTCCTTCCGCTTTTGATCAACAAACCTCTCGATGATATACTTTTTTCAAACTCGCTTTGGAAAAACTCCCAAGTTACTTGCTCTCGGGGCAACAAGTCGAGTGCTCCACCAATAGTAGGCGTAATCACGTAGCAAGGAGATAGCACACTTTAGGCATTCATCGGTGTACAAGATAGCTCATCGAGTGCAGGATAGTGTTGTCCAACCAAAATTCAGCTTGCTCGGCATCGTCGCTATCCGTGGCTTTAAATTCAAGAGCCCCATGTTTTCGGATTCATCAACCTGGGGCTTATTCGACCTTATTTGGTCGATTCATCGGAGGCATTGTAGGTGCGGGGTGTGTTTGTTGGGAATGGAGGTTGTGGAACAGTAGTATTAGTTCGAATGTATTGGTCGAACAAATCATTCATCACGCTATAAAAGGCTTGCCTAGCCTCATCATTCGGATTGCTAGCAATAGGTTGAGAGTCCGCCAAGATCGCCCCTTGTCGCGGAGCGGCGCCACACTCTCCACATCATCACTATCGCTCGGTTGGGATCGTGATCCATTACTATAAATAAACACAAATTCAAATGTCGAAATCACCACACTATCAATTAATCACAAAATGGCATGTATAGCTAGACCCAAACGTATTACAAGAGTCCTAGAATCGACTAAACCGTAGCTCGATACCAATAAATTGTAACACCCGTGCACTCCGAGTCCGCATCGAGTCGAATACAAGGAGCACACAGACTTAACTTAATTGTTTCACAAATCCATAAAAAAATTTCCAGACTAGTCGGTTATCGCATCACCGTCGCCTAGAAATCATATCTTGAATTTTAAAGCTCGAAAATCGGTTTAGAATTTTTCCTGAAACTAGACTCATAAGTCCATCAACATATTTTTTCTAGGAATAATAAAATAATCCAAATTAAATGCTAAACTTATTTAAAATCGGCAATCAATCTTCCCGCCACTCAATCCCGCCACCCAAGTCCACCAACTAGGGCTCACCCGCAAGGATGGAAGGGAAGGGGTGAGTTTGGGAAAACTCGATGTATACTGAAGCCCATCCAAAGCCCAAATCACTCGAGCCCATTGGGCCTAAGCCCTATCTGATAACAATACACAAGAGAACAAAGCCCTTTTCGAATCACAAGAGCAAGGCCTTAGCCCTTTTAACATAACAAGATGGCCCATAGGCCCGCTTCAAGAACATATGTAACAATATCAAGAATGAATGCAAGCCCATTTGGGAGACTACTCAACCCACCAACCGCTACACCGCCTGCATACCACCCTACACTCCATGTGGAAAATATCTCAACCCACCCAAATTTCTACACTCCACAGCTTGCAAAGAACGCCGCTCAATTATCATCGATTGAGGCAAAGCCTCCAATGACGTGGATGAACCACATTCAAGATTTCCTCCATCAATACCCCAATCCCATGCAACAGATATTAATAAATGCATATCATGTAAAATACAGTATTAATCAATCATGCAGTTTAACCAATTTAAACCCTAGGGGTATTTCGGTAATTATGCTCTTTAGGGGTAATTTCGTAACTTACGCAACTGCACAAGCTACTTGTAACACCCCGTACTCGAGTCCGTTACCGGAGTCGAACACAAGGTGCACACAGACTTAACTTAATTGTTTCACAGTCCATAAAAAAAAAAATTCCAGACTAGTTGGTTACTGCGTCACTGTCGCCTTAAAAATCATATCTTGAGTTTTAAAGCTCGAAAATCAGTTTCTTAAATTTTCCCTGAAACTAGACTCATAAGTCCATCAACATATTTTTTTCTAGAATTTTTGGTTAGGCCAATTAGTACAGTTTATTAGTTAAAATCTCCCCTAATCCAGGGTTTGACTACACTGACCTTCACGCATTACGAATTGGATATCTTCCTGTACAGGGCTTCAATACAGATGCCGTTTGTTTCTATAGAAACTAAACTCAGAGAGGAATTTATACATATATGGCATGACTCCTAATTATCTCTGGTTAATTTACAATGAATTTCCAAAATCGGAACAGGGGATCCAGAAACCGTTCTGGCCCTGTTTCACGAGAACTTTAATATCTCTTAACATATAACTCATATGACCGTTTCGTTTCTTCCATATGAAATTAGATTCATCAAGGTTAATTTACATAATTTATTCACTATTTAATAAGATTCCTACTATTTTTAGTGATTTTTCACATCCACATCACTGCTGCTGTCAGCATTTGCCTTTAAGGTAGGCTTTACCTATTTCATGATTTCCATGATTCAATTGGCCCTTTTTGCATACATAGCACAAAGTGTGATCATGATTAACCATTCCAATGGCTAATCGTTTCAAAACAATTCCATACCTCATATGATCAACATACAAACGATTATAGTACTATGCTAAAAACGTATATAAGCCATTTTCGCATGGCTATTCCAAGTTTACACAAAACCGAAAGGTACATGACCTACAACAAAAGGGTAGTCCTATACATGCCATTTCAAAGTTCAACCAAAATTGTACCAAAATGGGGGCTTTGATAGTGTGAATGACTTCGACTTTGATGATCCCGAATCCGATAGCTAACGAGCAAAATCTATAAAACAGAGAGCCAAAACAACGGGGTAAGCATTTTAATGCTTAGTAAGTCTCAAGTAATGGAATCAGCTTTGACTAAAGTATTACATTTACATAACTAAATGAATCACTTTATTAACACATTCTCATAATCATACTTACTTCACATTACCGACCCTTATGTTTATACACAAAAGAACAACTTAGCCAAAGGCCTAGAGCTCGCTTATCAACTGAGCGAATACTTACTTGTAAGGACTCAACTAATTCAAGCACGTACGAACATACCTCATTGCTGGAATTTTCACAAGTGTATAAACTGAAATTTTTACAGCAAGATTGCTCATTTCCGAATCACGTACCTTCGGGATTTAACCGGATATAACACGAGCACAATTGCCTTCGTGTCTTAACCCGGATTTGGTAACTTGCACAATTGCCTTCGGGTCTTAGCCCGGATTTGGTAACTTGCACAATTGCCTTCGGGTCTTAGCCCGGATATAACAACTCGCACGAATGCCTTCGGGTCTTAGCCCGGATATAATCACTAGCATAAATGCCTTCGGGACTTAGCCCGGGTATCATTCAAATGCTCATGTACACATATATCAATAATCACGACACATCCATATTTCATTTTCGTTACTAAGGCTCAAACACAAAATATTTATCAAACCTTTACAATTTCGGCTCAATAGCCACACACAAGGAGCATGATTTCAATATAATTCAAGTAGGGTCATTACTCGAAGACTTACCTTGGATGTTGTCGAGCGATTTCAACGGCTACTCGACTACTTTTTCCTTCCCTTTATCGGATTTAGCTCCCCTTTGCTCTTGAGCTTAATTTGACAAATAAATTGATTTAATCATTTGAGCATCGAAAGAGGAATTCAAGGTACTTAGCCAATATATATACTCATTAGGCATCAAAGTCGCATATGTACGAAATCATGAATCGAACTCAACACATTAGTTAATATTCCTCTTAGCCGAATTTTCTAAGCCAAGAATAGGCATCAATATGCTTGCCTCTAACCGAATGCATGCACACCAATTCTCCTCATGTGGCGAATATGCATGTCCATGTTGAGGCCAATTATACACTTAATACCACACAAAAACAGATACATTTTACTAACTAACGATTCCATATTGTAACTCAATACGCATCAATCATTTACTCCATAACTGAAACACCATCATATGTAATTATATGCCTTGAGATAGTATATATGTCATACCAATACATCATGTGCAACCATATATATATATATATACAAGAGCCGAATCATAAGGATGAGTATGACTATCCCATATATTTTCATTATGGCTGAATGCTCCTTCTACCCCATTTACCTTCACAAAGCATGAACTTCATCATCCAACTTACAAGCTTACAATGTCATGAAGTTTAACCTCATAGTATCTATCAAACCCTCACTCAAAAGTGCTAAAAAGAATATTCAATAATCATCAATCCACCATCACATGCACCATTACAAAGCTTCACTTTTAGCATGCAAATGATATCAACACAACCTCACCTTAGCCGAATATCATCTCCATGACATAGTAAGGATTTGAACCATGGCTAGTTAGAACTCAAGCTAACTACTAAAATATACATGAATCTCATGGCAAAACATCAAACTTACCTTAATAGTGACCTAGGATAGCCGAATGCTTCACTCCCTTTTTCCCTTTTTCCTTCAATTTTCGGCCAAAAGATGTTCAAGGATGAACACATACATTTTTTTTTCTTCTTTGTATTTTCTCTCTAGTTTTGGCTCAAAGAAAGGATGAACAAAATTTTTTTCTTTCTTTTCCTTCAACTCACGACAATGGGGAGGGGAGAAGCCTTCCCACACATTTTTTTTTTCATTTTTTTATTACCCATACACCTTAGTTTAATGTTTCTCCCTAATGCACCAACAAAACATGTCTATGACATGTTTTGCCCATCCTCCCTTGTCATGGCCAGCCACCCCTTATAAAAAGAGGGGTATTTGACATGCAAGACCATTGTTTTGCATGCATGCTTTAATTAGTCATCAAACATTTCCCTATCCTACGTTCAAAGTTTACTACTAGGTCCTTTCTAGTGAAATTCACATTTATAACTCTAAATCAAAACATCAAAAATGTCACACATGAGTTAACACACATTATAGGCATCAAAATAAATTTTAAATTATTTTTATGCCTCGGTTTTGTGGTCCCGAAACCACATTCCGACTAGGGTCGTTTTAAGGCTGTCACACAACTTCAGTAATTTTTAGCAATTTTATGCAATTTGGTTCCACCATCTAACTAACATACTACTTTGCCCATATTTTACCCATATTGGTTCGTAAGCCCATTGGGCCTAGTTTTGGCCCATCGAGGCCCTATTTCTGAAGTACGTTGAAACGTCACACAAACTTACTTACCACTTTGTGATGCTAGATCTAACAATTATTCTATGTCTTGAGAGCATTCGCATACTCACAAGCCTATGAAATGCCAGAATTTCGGCATTTCGGCTTTTGCCGAATTGAACTAAGGAAGGGGTTCAAGACACACCGATTCATGACGATCGCTATCGAGATCTCTTTCGATATCCTACAATTGATTAGCACAGTGCTTATTTACAAACTATAATCACTAAATTCCAAAACTTACTCACCCATGATCGAACCATGTCCTTAAAAGTCTTTGAAACCTTACCTTTTTGTCAAAATCGATAGCTAGCTCCGAATCCGATTGCTCCAATGATTCACGCTTTCAATCCAACCCTTAAGAAGACTCTAATCACCGAGAGAAAACATTAGTTACAAACCCTTAAAGCCTTATGCTCAAATCGACAGCCTCCCTAATTTTTATGGATTTCGGCTTTTCCTAACATCGCAAAATAAGAACAGATCTGAGATGATAAGTACTTACCCCTTACTCCTACTTGATTTCCTCGCAATCTAGTGTAGATTTATCCTTAGAACAATGGTAAAACCCCAATCCAGGAGTTTGAAGAAGTTTCAGCTATAAGCCCCTAAACCAATGGTACTTTCGGCTTTTGGGTGGTGAAGAAGATGATAATGTGGAACTATAACCTTGAAGTAGAATTGCTGTCAGGTATCTAGGATTAAGAAAAGATAATCGTAGATTTAATAAAAACAAAAGAACATAGAAGAACCTGGCTTTGAAGAAATCGCCACAAGCAAAGTGATCACGGATTTCGGCTTTTATGGATTCGCAAAAGTATTGATGAATAGCGGTATGATGAATAGTTTTGAAGAAGAAAAATAGAAAAAGAAGAATATGGGAGGTGGTAGTTTCGGCTAGAGAGGAAGAAGAGAGAAAAGAACAATCCTAAAGTGCAAAAGCAGAAGAAAACGGCACCACTCAACACCCTAAGTGCCGAAATACCAACCTAATACCCCCTGCCGATTTTCCCTCTTCAATTCCCATAATTCGGCCAACTCCTAGCCTCATCCAAATCCCTTAAATCTCTCCCCTTATCCCTCCTTAATCCAAGCATTTAAACTGATCCAACTCTCTTCTAGCAGAATCCACCTGAACTCCAACACTTACCCCTCCTGCACTTAAAAATAAATGCATCTATTTGTCAACACAGGGAATCGATCCCATGCCTTCCCCACTACTCCACACGCCACTTTTCTAGGAGCCTAGTGGCGTCACCCTTGCCACTTTACCAAGGCTCTTTTTGTGATGCAATTTACCCACAACTCTACTTAAGGGCCACTTAGCCAGAACCCCTAACTCCTAAGTCTAAAATTCCAAAAATTCAACTGGGTTTTGGCCAACTCATGGGCCTTCCATAAGCCCATTTACTTACTCAAAATATTAATTTCACATCCAAATACAATAATTTAAAGTCTTTATAAAATATTGAAAACCACGAATAAATCCGAAAAATCAGGATGTTACAACTCTACCCTCCTTAAAGAAATTTCGACCTCGAAATTTTACCTTATCAGAACAGTTGAGGGTACTGTTGATGCATAGCCTCCTCAGTCTCCCAAGTAGCTTCTTCTTTGCCATGGTTTCTCCAAAGTACTTTCACTAGTGGAACTGATTTCCTTCTCAACATCTTGACGTCACGATCAAGTATTTGCACAGGTTCCTCTTCGAAAGTTAAATCTGACTGTACCTCGATTTCTGCAACTGGTATGATATGAGTTGGGTCAGATCGATACCGCCAAAGATGGATACATGAAAATGTCGTGGATACGATGCGCTCGTGGTAACTCTAGCTGATAAGCCACTGGTCCAACCCGCTTAACAATTCGGTAAGGCCCAATAAACCGTGGGCTCAACTTACCCTTCTTACCAAATCTCAAAATTTTCTTCCAAGGGGAAACCTTCAAGAAAACCATATCCCCAACAGCAAACTCAATCTCTTTACGCTTCAGATCCGCATACGACTTCTGTCTATCCGATGCCGCCTTTAATCGTTCCCTTATCAGCCTAACCTTGATTTCAGTGTCTGCCACCAATTCCGGTCCAAGCACTCGTCGTTCACCCTGTGACATCCCTAAATCGACCCTAGTCGGAAAGTGGTTTCGGGACCACCAAACCGAGTCATAATAATAATTAACCATCATAATTGATGCTCATTATATGTATATATACATGTGTGAAAATTTCGTGTTTGGATTTTGTTAATAGTAAGTGAATTTTTATCAAATGGGACTTATGTGAGAAAATTTAGAAATGTGCTAGGCAATTGTAAGGTGGCCTATTAATACATGTGGGAAAATAGTTGTCCTTGCATGTCAAATAACCCACTTCCTAAGGTGAGTGGCCGCCATGACAAGAATATGGGCAAGGGAACATGTTTCCAACATGTTTAGTTAGTGGATTATGTAGAAAAAATAAAGAAATGAAAAAAAATGAGCATGGATGCCCCCCTTTGTTGCCGTGAGTAGAGGAAAAGAAAGGAAAAAATTTGTTCATCCATTCTCAAATCTTGGCTGAAAATACTAAGGGAAAAGGAAGGATTTTTGCTTCATGCTTGGTTTAGAAGAGAACTAGAAGGAGGTTTGGTCATACTTGTGTCAAGATTAAGGTATGTTTGAGGTTGTGTCATGAGATTCATGCATGTTTTAGTTGCTAACTTGATGTTCATGTTAGCCCATGGTTCAAATCCTTGTTATGCCATGGAAATGGTATTTGGCCAAGGTTGATATTGTGTTAAAGCCATTGCATGCTAAATGTGAAGCTTGTTGATGATACATGTAATGATGGATTGACTACTCTTGAAATTTCTTTTAGCATTCTTGAGTAAGACATGGAGTTTTCTTTGTTTAACCATGACCAAAAATTGAAAGGGGATGATGTGGGATGTATTCGCCATGGCATGCTCATAAGTGCGATTTATGCTTGTTGCATGATAGGTAAAAATTTGTGTTTTGATATATGTGTATATGTGTTTGTACATGATGTTACAAATGGATGTGAAAATATATGCTAGATTGGGAAAATTTGATTAAATGTTCATGAGATGAAATTAGGAGATTAAAAGATGTTAGTTGACATTGTACATATATATATATATTCGCCATTAAAGTGAGTATGTAGGTAATGTTGAATCAAGTTTTTGGTGCATATTCGGTTAGGTGTATAATCGACCAAATGGGCGATTAGTAAGAATGGTTGCGAATATACAAGCATACATATGCATGTGTAGTTGAATTATGAATGTTTAGCAAGATGGTTAAACTAGTGATTTATTGATTAAGCTCAAGGAGTTAAAGAAGGAGAATCAAGCAAGGGAAAGACGAAGGTCATCGAGTAGCCGACTTGGAACTATTTTACCCAACACGAGGTAAGTCATTAAGCACGTATTTGATATTGCTTAAATGATTGTAAAATTTATGCAATTGTGTTTAATGGGATGATATATATATATATAAATGAAAATGTATGTGTATGGAGTGATGACATTTGTTGAATGTAAAAGAAATAGTGAAATGTGTAGAAAGTTTGCTTTCGGCACTAAGTGTGCGGGCAATACGTGTGTACGGTGACAAGATCGGCACTAAGTGTGTGTGCTGGAAATATATGGCATTAAGTGTGCAAGCTGAAAAAAATACGGCACTGGGTGTGCGAGCTCGGAGGGTATGGCACTGTGTGTGCGGGCTTAAATTACGTGGCACTAAGTGTGCGAAATCAAGTAATAAGCACTGTGTGTGCGTACTCTATATATATGGAGGGTGTGTCTCCATCGAATTGGGTATGGACAGCGGATCGGGTAAGTACCTCGAGCTCATGACGAATAGAGAATACGTTCATGCTTGGGGTTGAATTTGGTAAGCCTTAAATCTATGTGATGATTGAAATTGTATGGTTGTGCTGGAAAATGAGTTAATGTGTAAAAATGCTTGATTATCTTGTTGTGTAGAATATGAAATGTGGATGTATGAATTGGTGCGAGATTGGACCGAAAGGTCCGAGGTATTATGGTATAGATTCGATATGGACGAGTACCTAGCCTCATTTGTTGTACATGTAGTAGTAACTTTATCGATGGATTGACGAATGCTTATGACTTACTGAGTTGTAAACTCACTCGGTGTTTTCTTGTCACCCATTTTAGGTCTCTTGGACTCATATTGTTGCGTGCTCGGAACCGTCGTTGAAGTCATCACACCGGCTGAAGTCTTGTGGTATTGTTTTTGTTGTTGAAGAACATTTGGCATGTATAGGCTATTATATTTTGTCGAATTGTGGGTTGTAAACTTTAAGCCATGTGAAAATGGCCTATGTGGTCGCCGAGTGGGATGCTAGAACCTATAGCCACGAGTCTTAGAAACTCAAATTTTGTTAAGGTGGCCATAATTTGTGTCATGTATGATGGATGATTAAGGCCAAGGAAAAATTCATGAAATTGGCATAGTCTACTGCAGTAACTGTTGCAGACAGCAGCAGTGAGATGAGATTGAAAAATCACTAAAAATAGTAGAAGTAGAATTAAATAGTGAGTAAATTATGGAACTGAACCTTGATGAATCTATTTTTATATGGACGAAACGAAATGACCATATGAGCAGTATACTGGGAAATATTAAAGTTCTCGTGAGACAGGGCCAGAAAGGTTTCTGGGTCCCCTGTCGCGACTTTGAAAATTTACCATAAATTATCCAGAAAGAATTAGGAGTCATGACTTATATGTACAGATTCCATTTTGAGTCTAGTTTCATTATAAACAAACGGCACCAGTATTAAAGCCCTGTACAGAAAGATATTCAAGTTGTAACGTGCGGAGGTCAGAGCAGTCGATCCCTGTAACATGGGTGACTTTAACTAATAAACTGTACCAATTGGCCCAACCAAAAATTCTAAAAATAAATCCATGGATGGGTATATGAGTCTAAATTCAGGGAAAATTTACGAAACCAGTTTCCGAGTTTTGAAACTCGAGATATGATTTTTAAGGCGACGGTGACGCAGTTTTCCAGCCTGTCCAGAAATGCCAAATTGGTCGGTACTTTAAGAGGATTTGTCTCGTTAACCCTCGTGTCCGACTAATCGCGCCGGTCACGAAGTTAGGGTGTTACAATTTTATTGGTATCAGAGCTATGGTTTAGTCGGTTCTAGGACTACCATAGCGCGTGTGAGTCTAGCTATACATGCCAAATTGTTAGCACTTAATAATGTGATGACTTGACGGTTGGAATTTTTGTTTTGATTAGCAATGGAACCCGGTAGAGAGACCCTTGGCGGATGACGTTGAAAGTGTAGCGGCTGCTCTGCGCAAGGGACACCGCCCGTTGAGCCTCGATCATCCGCGAATAATCAAAATGAAGGGCGAAACAAGCCTTCTTCACCATGATGAATGAGTGGGTCGCGCAATATGCCCGAACCAACCCGGCTGTCCAACCATTCCCGAATTTAAATACTCCACCCCAAGAGCCCGCAATGCCTCCATTCCATCGATCCTGTGAGGCTGAGTAAACCACCGTGGACTTGATTAGGAAGCGTGGGGCCGAGGAGTTCAAGGCCATAGTTATTGATGATGCCGAAAAGGCCGAGTTCGCTCGATAACACCATTAGAGTGTTAGATGAACTGTCATGCACACCGATGAATGTCTTAAGTGTGCTATATCCTTGTTAAGAGACTCACTTACTATTGATGGAGGACTTTAATTTCCATAGTCCCAAATGAACGAGTTACTTGGGATTTCTTTCAATCCAATTTCAAAGAAATACATTAGTCAACGGTTCATCGATCGAAGCGTAAGGAATTTTTGGAACTCAAGCAAGGCCGGATGATCAGATCTCGAATACGAACATGAGTTCGTAAGACTTAGTCGGTATGCTCGGGAGTGTGTGGCTGATGAGGTTGCGATGTGCAAAATATTTGAAGAAGGATTGAATGAAGAGTTAAAGTTACTAGTGGGAATTTTGGAGATAAAGGAGTTCGTGACACTAGTCGAACAAGCACGCAAGGCGGAAGAACTTGGGAAGGAGAAGAAGAAGGCTGAATTTGAAGCAAGAGATTACCGTAAAAGATCGACGAGTAAAGCTCCGTTCTCGGCTGTAAAGAGGTTCGTGGAGGACACCAGAAGTCGAGGACGATCAGGGAATTTCCATTAGAGCCCGACCATTGACGGACTCCCGAGCTACTTCAGTAGCTAGTGTGGGTAATAATCGTCAAGAGAGACCTGAATGCCCCAATGTGGAAGACGACACCTAGGTGAATGTTGGGGTAAGTCTCATTAATAGGGCTGTTATGGATGCGGTTCAAGGACCACTTCATTAGAGATTGCACGAGCTAGATGAGAGGAATAAGACGCAAGGTGCAAGACCTAGTGGAACGACGGCTGGAGGTAGGCCCCCGAGAATCTCTGGAGGTAGGGGTGGTAATCAGAGAGGAGCCTCTAATACGGCCGTCCGATCCGAGACCCGTGCTCCTGCTAGAGCATATGCCATCCGCGCACGAGAGGAGGCATCCTCCCCTGACGTTATCACTGGTACTTTTACTCTCTTTGATACTATTGTGATTGCATTGATTGACCCCGGCTCTACTCACTCATATGTATGTGAAACCTTAGCATCCAGTAAGACTCTACCTGTTGAGTCTACCGAGTTCGTAATTCGAGTGTCAAACCCTTTGGGTCAATACGTGCTTGTTGATAAAGTGTGCAAGAGATGCCCCTAATAATTCGAGAATCTGCTTCCTACCGATCCGATACTTCTACCATTTCATGAATTCGATGTTATTCTTGGTATGGATTGGCTGATCAGTACATGATGCAAAGGTGGATCGCAAAAGGAAAACCATTGATTTGAGGAGTGCAAATAATGAGGTAGTCCGAGTCGAGTCTACTGATTTAAAAGGAGCGCCAGCGATAATATCTTCTATGACCGCTCGGAGATATGTGAAAAAGGGGTGTGAAACATACCTTGCGTATGTGTTTGGAAGTAAAGAGACGGAAAGGAAACTCGAATCGGTACCAGTGGTTTGTGAGTATTCAGATGTTTTTCCTGAGGAGTTACCGGGATTGCCACGGTTCGAGAAGTGGAATTCGCATCGGGTTATACCGGTACTACGCCGATTTCAATAGCCCCGTATCGTATGGCATTAACGGAATTAAAGGAATTGAAGGTTCAATTGCAAGAATTGACGGATAGAGGTTTCGCTCGACCGAGTTTTTCTCCATGGGGTGCACCTGTATTGTTTGTGAAGAAGAAGGACGGAACCATGAGGTTGTGCATCGACTATCGTCAACTCAATAAAGTGACGATAAAGAATAAATATCCATTGCCACGAATTGACGATTTGTTTGATCAATTAAAGGGAGCCTCGGTGTTTTCAAAGATAGATTTGAGGTCGGGTACTATCAGTTGAGGGTCCCAGAATCGGACAATACCCAAAACTGCTTTTAGAACGAGGTACGGTCACTACAAATTCTTGGTGATGCCGTTTGGGCTCACTAATGCCCCTGCGGTGTTTATGGATTTAATGAATAGAATTTTCAGGCCATACTTGGATCGGTTCGTAGTTGTATTTATCGACGACATTTTGGTCTATTCGGGAGATGAAACTGAACATGCTGAACACCTGAGGCTAGTGTTGCAAATCTTACGAGATAAGCGATTATACGCAAAGTTCAAGAAATGTGAATTTTAGTTGAAAGAGGTTAGCTTTTTGGGGCACGTGGTGTCCACATCGGTGTCGTGGTGGAC
This sequence comes from Gossypium arboreum, assembly GCF_025698485.1. NCBI lineage: Eukaryota > Viridiplantae > Streptophyta > Magnoliopsida > Malvales > Malvaceae > Gossypium > Gossypium arboreum. The sequence goes on from NC_069075.1 coordinate 33,006,253, forward strand.
CCAACAAAATTTCGCCATAGTCGATTGGAAACCACCAAGGAATGTTACCGAAGTTAGGAGCTTTTTGGGGCTTGCCGGTTATTACCGACGATTTGTAAAAGGTTTCTCGACGATAGCCACGCCAATGACGAAGTTACTCCAAAAGGATGTTAAGTTCGAATGGACGGAGAAATGTCAGAAAAGTTTCGATCAACTGAAAGCTTATTTGACTGAAGCCCCAATTCTAGTGCAACCCGAATCGGGCAAAGAGTTTGTCATTTATAGTGACGCATCCCTACTTGGATTGGGTTGCGTATTGATGCAAGAAGGGCGAGTTGTGGCCTATGCGTCGAGGCAATTAAAGCCACATGAGAAAAATTATCCGACCCATGATCTCGAATTGGCTGCCATCGTATTCGCCTTAAAGATATGGTGACATTACTTATTTGGTGAGAAGTGCCATGTGTATTCGGATCACAAAAGTCTCAAATATTTGATGACCCAAAGAGACTTAAATCTGCGACAAAGGCGATGGCTCGAGTTGTTAAAAGATTATGAGCTCGTCATTGATTATCACCCGGGAAGGGCTAATGTGGTTGCGGATGCCTTAAGCCGAAATCACTTTGCTTTATGAACGATGAATGTACACTTGTCTATCCTACCCGACAATGTGTTAGTAGCTGAATTGAAAGCCAAACCATTATTGATACGTCAAATTCGTGAAGCTCAGAAAGTCGACGATGAGTTGCTTGCAAAACGGGCTGAGTGTGTTCTGAACAAGGAATCAGAGTTTCAAATTGATGATGACGATTGTTTGAGGTTCGAAGTCGTCTGTGTGTTCCAAAGAATTGAACTTATTTCGATAATTCTAAATGAAGCCCATTGTAGTCGAATGTCAATCCACCCGGTAGTACTAAAATGTACAATGACACAAACGCCAATTTTGGTGGCGGTATGAAATGAGACATTTCTGAATTTGTTTCAAGGTGTCTGATATGTCAACAAGTGAAAGCGGAACATCAAGTGCCATCGGGATTACTTCAGTCGATCATGATACCCGAATGGAAATGGGATCGAGTAACAATGGACTTTGTGTCTGGGTTACCATTGACTCAGAATAAGAAAGACTCGGTTTGGGTCATTGTTGATAGACTGACCAAGTCTGCTCATTTTATCCCTGTCCGCACGGATTTTACGCTCGATAAGTTGGCAGAATTATACGTCTCCCAAATTGTTCGATTGCATGGGGTACCTATTTCTATCGTGTCGGATAGAGACCCAAGATTTACGTCGCGGTTTTGGAAGAAATTGCAAGAGGCTTTGGGTACCAAACTGCATTTTAGCACTGCTTTTCACCCCCAAACCGATGGTCAATCCGAACGGATAATTCAAATACTCGAGGATATGTTGAGATGTTGCATCCTTGAGTTTAGTGGTTCATGGAACAGTATCCGCCTTTGATTGAATTCGCTACAACAATAGCTTTCAATCAAGTATTAAGATGGCGCCTTACGAGGCTTTATACGGTCGTAAATGCCGTACCCCATTATTCTGGTGAACTTAGTGAAGGTAAATTCTTCGGGTTGATTTGGTTAAGGATGCCGAGCAAAAGTTCGAGTAATTCGTGAAAGTTTGAAAGTCGCCCGGATCGCCAAAAGTCGTATGCGGATTTGAAAAGAAAAGATATTGAATATCAGGTTGGAGACAAGGTCTTTCTCAAAGTTTCACCTTGGAAGAAGGTGCTTAGATTTGGTCGTAAGGGCAAATTGAGTCCGAGGTTTATCGGGCCATATGAAGTATCCGAACGAGTTGGGCCAGTCGCATATCGATTAATTTTGCCCCTTGAGCTCGAAAGGATTCACAACGTTTTCATGTCTCGATGCTTGACGATATAGGTCTGATCCATCGCACGTAATTGCTCCATCTCGAGATTGAGATTCACCTAATTTGAGCTATGAAGAGGAACCGGTTCGCATTATGAGGCGTGAAGTAAAAGAGTTGCGCAATAGGAAAATCCCGTTAGTGAAGGTGTTGTGGCATAAACACGGAATGGAAGAAGCCACTTGGGAACTTGAGGACTCTATGAAAGAGCGATACCCGAGCCTATTTACCGGTAAGATTTTCGGGACGAAAATTTCTAAGTGGGGAGAGTTGTGACATCCCTAAATCGACCCTAGTCGGAAAGTGGTTTCGGGACCACCAAACCGAGTCATAATAATAATTAACCATCATAATTGATGCTCATTATATGTATATATACATGTGTGAAAATTTCGTGTTTGGATTTTGTTAATAGTAAGTGAATTTTTATCAAATAGGACTTATGTGAGAAAATTTAGAAATGTGCTAGGCAATTGTAAGGTGGCCTATTAATACATGTGGGAAAATAGTTGTCCTTGCATGTCAAATAACCCACTTCCTAAGGTGAGTGGCCGGCCATGACAAGAATATGGGCAAGGGAACATGTTTCCAACATGTTTAGTTAGTGGATTATGTAGAAAAAAATAAAGAAATGAAAAAAATGAGCATGGATGCCCCCCCCTTTGTTGCCGTGAGTAGAGGAAAAAGAAAGGAAAAAAATTTGTTCATCCATTCTCAAATCTTGGCTGAAAATACTAAGGGAAAAAGGAAGGATTTTTGCTTCATGCTTGGTTTAGAAGAGAACTAGAAGGAGGTTTGGTCATACTTGTGTCAAGATTAAGGTATGTTTGAGGTTGTGTCATGAGATTCATGCATGTTTTAGTTGCTAACTTGATGTTCATGTTAGCCCATGGTTCAAATCCTTGTTATGCCATGGAAATGGTATTTGGCCAAGGTTGATATTGTGTTAAAGCCATTGCATGCTAAATGTGAAGCTTGTTGATGATACATGTAATGATGGATTGACTACTCTTGAAATTTCTTTTAGCATTCTTGAGTAAGACATGGAGTTTTCTTTGTTTAACCATGACCAAAAATTGAAAGGGGGATGGTGTGGGATGTATTCGACCATGGCATGCTCATAAGTGCGATTTATGCTTGTTGCATGATAGGTAAAAATTTGTGTTTTGATATATGTGTATATGTGTTTGTACATGATGTTACAAATGGATGTGAAAATATATGCTAGATTGGGAAAATTTGATTAAATGTTCATGAGATGAAATTAGGTGATTAAAAGATGTTAGTTGACATTGTACATATATATATATATTTGGCCATTAAAGTGAGTATGTAGGTAATGTTGAATCAAGTTTTTGGTGCATATTCGGTTAGGTGTATAATCGACCAAATGGGCGATTAGTAAGAATGGTTGCCGAATATACAAGCATACATATGCATGTGTAGTTGAATTATGAATGTTTAGCAAGATGGTTAAACTAGTGATTTATTGATTAAGCTCAAGGAGTTAAAGAAGGAGAATCAAGCAAGGGAAAGACGAAGGTCATCGAGTAGCCGACTTGGAACTATTTTACCCAACACGAGGTAAGTGATTAAGCACGTATTTGATATTGCTTAAATGATTGTAAAATTTATGCAATTGTGTTTAATGGGATGATATATATATATAAATGAAAATGTATGTGTATGGAGTGATGACATTTGTTGAATGTAAAAGAAATAGTGAAATGTGTAGAAAGTTTGCTTTCGACACTAAGTGTCTTGGCAATACGTGTGTACGGTGACGAGATCGGCACTAAGTGTGTGTGCTGGAAATATATGGCACTAAGTGTGCAAGCTGAAAAAATACTGACCTTTGGGTGTGCGAGCTCGGAGGGTATGGCACTGTGTGCGGGCTTAAATTACGTGGCACTAAGTGTGCGAAATCAAGTAATAAGCACTGTGTGTGCGTACTCTATATATATGGAGGTGTGTCTCCATCGAATTGGGTATGGACAGCGGATCGGGTAAGTACCTCGAGCTCATGACGATTAGAGAATGCGTTCATGCTTGGGGTTGAATTTGGTAAGCCTTAAATCTATGTGATGATTGAAATTGTATGGTTGTGCTGGAAAATGAGTTAATGTGTAAAATGCTTGATTATCTTGTTGTGTAGAATATGAAATGTGGATGTATGAATTGGTACGAGATTGGACCGAAAGGTCCGAGGTATTATGGTATAGATTCGATATGGACGAGTACCTACCCTCATTTGTTGTACATGTAGTAGTAACTTTATCGGTGGATTGACGAATGCTTATGACTTCTTGAGTTATAAACTCACTCGGTGTTTTCTTGTCACCCATTTTAGGTCTCTTGGACTCATATTGTTGCGTGCTCGAACCGTCGTTGAAGTCATCACACCGGCTGAAATCTTGTGGTATTGTTTTTGTTGTTGAAGAACATTTGGCATGTATAGGCTATTATATTTTGTCGAATTGTGGGTTGTAAACTTTAAGCCATGTGAAAATGGCCTATGTGGTCGTCGAGTGGGATGCTAGAACCTATAGCCACGAGTCTTAGAAACTCAAATTTTGTTAAGGTGGCCATAATTTGTGTCATGTATGATGGATGATTAAGGCCAAGGAAAAATTCATGAAATTGGCATAGTCTCTGCAGTAACTGTTGCAGACAGCAGCAGTGAGATGAGATTGAAAAATCACTAAAAATAGTAGAAGTAGAATTAAATAGTGAGTAAATTATGGAACTGAACCTTGATGAATCTATTTTTATATGGACGAAACGAAACGACCATATGAGCAGTATACTGGGAAATATTAAAGTTCTCGTGAGACAGGGCCAGAAAGGTTTCTGGGTCCCCTGTCGCGACTTTGAAAATTTACCATAAATTATCCAGAACGAATTAGGAGTCATGCATTATGTGTACAGATTCCATTTTGAGTCTAGTTTCATTAGAAACAAACGTCACCAGTATTAAAGCCCTGTACAGAAAGATATTCAAGTTGTAATGCGCGGAGGTCAGAGCAGTCGATCCCTGTAACATGGGTGACTTTAACTAATAAACTGTACCAATTGGCCCAACCAAAAATTCTAAAAATAAATCCATGGATGGGTATATGAGTCTAAATTCAGGGACAATTTACGAAACCAGTTTCTGAGTTTTGAAACTCGAGAAATGATTTTTAAGGCGACGGTGACGCAGTTTTCCAGCCTGTCCAGAAATGCCAAATTGGTCGGTACTTTAAGAGGATTTGTCTCGTTAACCCCTCGTGTCCGACACCGGCGTCGGTCACGAGTTAGGGGTGTTACACACCCAACTCTGTCCAACACGTCGGTGTACGACATCTTCGCCCATAAAGCGCTTCATATGGTGCCATCTGAATACTTGCTTGATAGCTGTTATTGTACGCAAACTCCGCCAATGGTAAGTAGTCCTCCCAACTTCCACGGAAATCAATGATACAACCTCTCAACATATCCTCCAGAACCTAAATAACCCTTTCTGATTGTCCATCTGTCTGTGGGTGAAAAGCAGTGCTGAAATCCAATCATGTACCCAACGCTTCCTGCAACTTCCGCCAAAACCGAGACGTAAACCTAGGGTCTCGATTAGATATTATCGACACCGGCACCCCATGCAATCAAGACCACGTCGCCACATATAACTTGGCCAACTTTTGCAGTGAGTAGTCGGTACGAACAGGTATGAAATGAGCAGATTTTGTTAACCTATCCACAACTACCCACACCGAATCTTTCTTGGTGGGTGTCAAAGGTAACCCACTCACAAAGTCCATTGTTACTCTTTCCCACTTCCATAGTGGAATTTTCATAGGTTGCGATAATCCGAAGGCAATTGGTGCTCAACCTTAACTCTTGCACGCCGACATTTCCCAACAAATTTAGTCACCTCTCGTTTTAATCCGCCACCAAGACATCTCTCACAAGTCTCGATATAACTTATTCCCTCCAGATGCATGGCATGAGTCCACCATGAGCCTCTTTAGAATTAATCGCCTCAATTCGTGGTCCTTTGGAATACAAACCCTTCCACGAAAGCACGAACTCCTTCATGTTCAACCCAAAATCCTCGTTCTCACCACTCTTAACTTGCTGGAACCAAGAGCTAATGAATCGCCCTCCAACTGTTTTTCCTTAATCTGCTCAGTCCAAGTAGGCCTTACTTGCAGTTCTGCCAACAAGCTTCCATCGTCGTACAGACTTAATCGAGTGAACAAGGCTCTCAAATCAGTAACTACCCTTCGACTCAAGGCATCCGCCACCACATTAGCCTTTCCTGGGTGGTACTCTATCGAACAGTCGTAGTCTTTAAGCAACTCCACCCATCTTCGTTGCCTAAAATTCAACTCCTTCTGAGTCAACAAATACTTTAGGCTTTTATGATCTGTGTATATGATGCACTTCTCCCCATATAAGTAGTGTCTCCAAATTTTTAACGCAAAAATCACCGCTGCTAGCTCCAAATCATTCGTAGGGTAATTCACCTCATGAGCCTTAAGCTGTCGCGATGCATAAGCGACCACCTTGCCCTCTTGCATCAAGACGCAACCTAACCCCACATGTGACGATCGCTATATACGGTAAAGTCCTTCCCGCACACCGGTTGAATCAACACCGCGCTTGGTCAATACCTTTTTCAACCGATCAAAAGCTTTTTTTGTTTCTCGGTCCGCATAAATGGTACTCCTTTCCATATGAGTTTTGTCAAGGGTGCCGCCATCACCGAGAAACCTTCCACAAACCTTCAGTAGTAACACGCCAACCCTAGGAAACTCCGAATTTCGACATCTTGACCTAGGTGGCTTCCATTCCGAATCGCTTCAATTTTACGAGGATCCACCTTAATCCCTTGGCGAGACCACATGCCGTAGGAAGGTTACCTCCTTCAACCAGAATTCACACTTGCTGAATTTTGCATAGAGCTCCTTTTCCCTTAACACTTGCGGCACAATACGGAGTGCTCATCATGCTTCGCCTCCGTTTCAGAGTATACCAGGATATCGTCGATAAAGACGACTACGAATCGGTCCAAATAAGGTTGGAATACTCGATTCATCAGATCCATGAAAGCTGCAGGTGCGTTCGTCAGCCCAAACCGTATGACCACAAACTCATAATGTCCGTATCGAGTTCGAAATGCTGTTTTATGAATATCCCCTTCTTTTACCCTTAGCTGATGGTATCCAGAACGAAGATCGATTTTGGAGAATACCGAAGCTCCCCTAAGCTGATCAAACAGATCGTCAATTCTTGGTAGTGGATACTTATTCTTAATTGTCAGTTTGTTAAACTGGCGATAATCGATGCACATGCGCATCGTTCCGTCCTTTTTCTTCACAAACAGGACCGGTGCTCCCCAAGGAGACACACTAGGCCTAATGAAGCCTCTATCTAACAACTCTTGAATTTGAGCCTTCAGCTCCACTAACTCCTTCGGTGCCATCCTATAGGGTGCAATAGATACCGGAGCTATTCCAGGCAACAAATCGATTCCAAATTCAACTTCCCGATTCGGAGGTAATCCAGGAAGCTCCTCCGGAAAGACATCCCGGAATTCCCTAACAGTTCTGATGGTTTCCACAGTCAGATCCTCAGTTTCAGCTTGGCTTACCAAAGCCAGATATGCCTCGCATCCCTTGCGCATCAGTTTCTCAGCCCTCAATGCTGATACTACATTGGATAAGTAATCCCTTCATTCTCCAATAATCATTACCTCTTCATCATTGCCAGTCCTTAACACCATCCTCTTAGCTGCACAATCTAAAGTTGCCTTATGCTTGGTCAACCAATCCATCCCTAGTATCAAATCGAATTCTTCAAGCGGTAACTCCATCAAATCCCCACAGAAAACCCTGCCTTGAATCTCCAGAGGCACCTCCTTGAAGAGTTTCTCTACCTTAACCGAATGACCCAAAGGACTTATCACAGACACCCCACATACAGTCTCCTCGGAATGCATACCCAGTACCCCAGAAATGTTATATGCCACATATGAATGGGTTGATCCCACATCAATCAGAGCAGTATAAGGTACACCATAGATAAAAAACGTACCAGTTATGACATCAGGTACGCCACCCTCCTCACGGCGACGAGCAACATACACCAAAGCTGGCTGACGAGCATCCGCATTACCAATACCCCGGCCGGGTGCCCCACGTCCAAGGCCATTACCACCGCGACCTTGTCCACGACCTCTTGGCAGCGGCGATCCATCCCTCACAGGTTGAGCCGGTCGCACAGCCCCTTGTTCGGCCACCTGAGCCTGAGGTGGCCCTCCTAGGACAATCTTTAATCCTATGCTCCTTAGACCCACAACAAAGACAAGCCCCAGAACGCTTCCAGCACTTTCCCTGATGCGTTCTGCCGCAATCTCCACAAGCTTGCATCTACCCGTGTTCACTGGAACTGCTCGAACCGGTTCCTCCACCCTAGCTCTCTTAACATTTCGATTTGCAGCACCCGCTGGTCCAGTATCCCTCCTAAACCGATTTCGATCCTTATCACGATTCCTTCGTTTGGTTTGCTTCACTTCCTCGGCTATCTTAGCCTTCTCTACCAGTGCAGCAAAATCTCGCTCTCTCTGCGGAGCTATGAGCACCCTTAACGCATCTCTGAGGCCATCCTCAAAACAAACGCTACGCTCGTATTCAGTGGAAACGATGCCATTAGCATACCGACTCAATCGTAGAAACTCCGCCTCATATTCAGTAATGGTCTTATTTCCACGAGTCGATTCAGAACTCCTTTCTGCGTGCATCCACATAGCTAGCTCCAACATATTTTGCCTTAAAGGTCTGCTTTGAACAGCTCCCATGTTACCCTCTCACCGGGTACCCTCTCTCACAAGAATCCACCACTAATATGCTTCATCCCGCATAGAACTAAACCGCCCTTTCAACTTCATTCTCTCGAAAGTCCCAGTCATCCATGATCCGCTCGATGGCTTCCAACCAAGATTCACCACATTTGGGGCCACTCCAGATCGCCCTAAAATCTCATCCGTTGGCGAAGTCGTTCGAAATGGACCCCTATTCATGGGCCCGACGCTTTGCTCCGGCCACCCTTTCCAAAACCCTCAACATGGCACGAGACAAAGCGTCATCCCTCGCGGCCCGATCATACGGCCCATTTTCATTAACCGGTGGTGGGCGTACCTCGCCACCGGCATGTGTTCGATGACGCAGATCCGACTTGAGTGCTACCTCGGCCTCGACCACGGCCTCTTCCTCGAGTAGCCCTTGTACTCATAACGATTTATCGATTACGAATTTTATGACGTTAGTGTATCGGTTTCACTTTGTTTATTACGAATGTCTTATGAATGATAGAGTTTCGAGTTATTTCGCAATCACAATTTAGCTACGGTTCCAGTCTTGTAGTCCTAATACTACATCATCAATAGCGCTATCCCTAAGGCTCAGTACTATCTACAGTATTATTTACAGTATAGTTCTATATAAATATTTAAAGTAGAAAAAGAACACTTATAGACTTGGTGCCGGGGATTCAGTGTGCCACTTCTTTAACAGTCCATAAAAAACCCATGTTTTGTTTACCGAAAATAAGAGATTTCATTTGAAAACACTTTCATTTTAAAACTATTGATTTAACCTCGTTCAATAGAAAAATTTTGAACATCTTTGCAAAACTTATAATTTTTTTTTTAAGATTTTCGGACCCGATCCACAGCCGAGTTGTTGCATCCAGGCTCTGATACCACTAAATGTAACACCCCAAACCCGACCTAGACGATATGACCGGATCTGATGCGCCACATCGAAGCGTTCAAAACATTCCGTATTACTTAGTTTGGAAAAACTTAGTTGGTGTTGTAAAAGGTACTTTTAAAAGTAGGTTAAAGTGAACGGAAGTCATGCACCGTAGGAAACCAGGAAGGAGAGGAGGTGAGTCCGTCGGACCGCTTAAGTACCAAGCTCCCTTCGGATCCAATCCTAGACATGCACACCGCCATTGCCACACTCTAACATCTCATATGATTTGGAAAAAAAAAACCGTTTGGTTATGTCTCATTTTAAGAAAATGATTAAGGTTGAAAATGTTTGTTGAAAATATTTATTTTCTTGAAAAACATTTACTTTATGAAACTTTATGCATCATCGTGATCTTTTAAAACAAGTAGTTTTTATAAAACGAACCCTAGTGCTAACCAGTTTAATAATCCCCAAAATAAAATTAATTAAAAAGAGCGGCCTTATGACAACCTTGAGCATAATAAAAATAATCCAAATTAAATGCTAAACTTATTTAAAATCGGCAATCAATCTTCCTAGCCACTCTGAATCCCGCCCAGCTCCAAGTCCACCAACTAGGGCTCACCTGCAAGGATGGAAGGGAAGGGTGAGTTTGGGAAAACTCGGTGTATACTGAAGCCCATCCAAAGCCCAAATCAGCTCGAGCCCATTGGGCCTAAGCCCTATCTGAGATAACGAAGACACAGAGAACAAAGCCCTTTTCGAATCAAGATGCAAGGCCTTAGCCCTTTTTAACATAACAAGATGGCCCATAGGCCCGATTCAAGAACATATGTAACAATATCAAGAATGAATGCAAGCCCAACTGGGAGACTACTCAACCCACCAACTGCTACATTGCCTGCATCACCAGTACACTCCATGTGGGAATATCTCAACCCACCCAAATTTCTACACTCCACAGCTTAAAAAGAACGCCGCTCAATTATCGATCGATTGAGGCAAGCCTCCAAAGACGTGGATGAACCACATTCAAGACTTCCTCCATCAATACCCCAATCCCATGCAATGATATTAATAAATGCATATCATGTAAAATACAAGATTAATCAATCATGCAGTTTAACCAATTTAAACCCTAGGGGTATTTCGGTAATTATGCTCTTTAGGGGTAATTTCGTAACTTACGCAAATACACAAGCTACTTCAGTAATTTTTAGCAGTTTTATGCAATTTGGTTCCACAATCTAACTAACATGCTACTTTGCCCATATTTTACCCATATTGGTCCGTAAGCCCATTGAGCCCAGTTTTGGCCCATCGAGGCCCTATTTCCGAAGTACGTTGAAACGTCACACAAACTTACTTACCACTTTGTGATGCTAGATCTAACAATTATTCTATGTCTTGAGAGTATTCGCATACTCACAAGCCTATGAAATGCTTAAATTTGGCATTTCGCTTTTACCGAATTGAACTAAGGAAGGGGTTGGACACACCGATTCATGACGATCGCTCTCGAGATCTCTTCGATATCCTACAATTGATTAGCACAAGTGCTTATTTACAAACTATAATCACTAAATTCCAAAACTTACTCACCCATGATCGAACCATGTCCCTAAAAGCCTTTGAAACCTTACCTTTTTGTCAAAATCGATAGCTAGCTCCGAATCCGATTGCTCCAATGATTGACGCTTTCAATCCAACCCTTAAGAAGACTCTAATCACCGAGAGAAAACATTAGTTACAAACCCTTAAAGCCTTATGCTCAAATCGACAGCCTCCCTAATTTTTAAGGAATTCGGCTTTTCCTAACATCGCAAAATAAGAACAGATCTGAGATGATAAGTACTTACCCCTTACTCCTACTTGATTTCCACGCAATCTAGTGCAGATTTATCCTTAGAACAATGGTAAAACCTGAATCCAGGAGTTTGAAGAAGTTTCGGCTATAAGCCCCTAAACCAGTGGTACTTTCGGCTTTTGGGCGGTGAAGAAGATGATAATGTGGAACTATAACCTTGAAGTAGAATTGCTGTCAGGTATCTAGGATTAAGAAAAGATAATCGTAGATTTAATAAAAACAAAAGAACATAGAAGAACCTGGCTTTGAAGAAATCGACACAAGCAGTGATCACAGGATTTCGGCTTTTATGGATTCGTCAAAAGTATTGGTGAATAGTAGGTATGATGAATAGTTTTGAAGAAGAAAAATAGAAAAAGAAGAATAGGGGAGGTGGTAGTTTCGGCTAGAGAGGAAGAAGAGAGAAAAGAACGATCCTAAGGTGCAAAAGCAGAAGAAAACGGCACCACTCAACACCCTAAGTGCCGAAATACCAACCTAATACCCCCTGCCGATTTTCCCTCTTCAATTCCCATAATTCGGCCAACTCCTAGCCTCATCCAAATCCCTTAAATCTCTCCCCTTATCCCTCCTTAATCCAAGCATTTAAACTGATCCAACTTTCTTCTAGCAGAATCCACCTGAACTCCAACACTTACCCCTCCTGCACTTAAAAAATAAATGCATCTATTTGTCAACACAGGGAATCGATCCCATGCCTTCCCCACTGCTCCACACGCCACTTTTCTAGGAGCCTAGTGGCGTCACCCTTGCCACTTTACCAAGGCTCTTTTTGTGATGCAATTTACCCACAACTCTACTTAAGGGCCACTTAGCCAGAACCCCTAACTCCTAAGTCTAAAATTCCAAAAATTAAACTGGGTTTTGGCCAACTCATGGGCCTTCCATAAGCCCATTTACTTACTCAAAATATTAATTTCACATCCAAATACAATAATTTAAAGTCTTTATAAAATATTAAAAACCACGAATAAATCCGAAAAAAAACCAGGATGTTACACCGAGGATGCTATGAAAAAGCAATATCCAAACCTATTCACTGGTAAGATTTTTGGGGACGAAAATCTCTAAGGGGGGAGAGTTGTAACATCTCGGTTTTAGCTAAATCGAAACAGTCGTTTTGGGACCATAAATCTAAGGTTTTCAAATTATTTTTATATTATTTTTGGTGTTTACAATATGTGATTATGTATGTGTGAAAGTTTCGTGTGATAATTTTATCGTTTAAGTGGTTAATTTGTCTAAAGGACTAAATCACGTAAAATGAAAAAGTTGCATTCTATATGATAAGGGTGTCTATTAGTTATGGCTTATTAAATGTGAAGTCCTTATGTTTTAAATAGACCATTGATAGTGGGAATGGACATAAATGGTCTTATATTTGATGTTGTAAAATGGTTTTAATTAAGGTTAAATTGGTCATTTGGTTACTAATGTTATTATTAATAAAAGAAAACCAAATTTTGGCTTCATTATCATCATATTTCACCGAAAATAAAAATAAAATAAGAGATTGCTCATTTAGGGTTCGAAACTTGTGTGGCTTAATTTAGGTATGTTTTGAGCTCAGTTTTTGATGATTTCTATGTTTTTGTGATCATTGCTTCGTGTTCTAGCTAGCCCATGCCCTAATTGTTAAATTGGTTGATGATTTTGGAAGTTTCCATTGATGAATTCATGTGTTTTATGATGTTTGATGATGAATTATGAAAGCTTGGTGCTTGATATACATGTTTTGTAAAGTGATTTTGAGTAAAAATACATATTAGGGATTAAACTGAGAAATGTAAATTGAGGGGTTAAAAGTTTGAAATAAATGAAAATATGGGCTGTTATGAAGCTATATAAAATTTGGCATACATGGGTTTGTAATGAATTGGTGTAATTTGGTGTTAGTTGAAATAAGGACTAAATTAATTAAATGTGAAAGTTTAGGGCCAAAATGAAAATTGGCTAAAATTATGTGCTTTTTGATTAAATTGAATGAATCAGTGATTAAATGGGTTAATTTTAAATACATATAGATCAAGAAAGAAAGAACTCAAATTTAGATCGGGGAAAATCGAAAGTTATCGAGCAATCGATCTGATTCGTCAATTCCGAGTACGAGGTAAGTTCATACGTGATAGACATTATTACAATTACATTTTTAATGCCTTAATATTGCATAAATTATATAAATGCGACTACAACTACGTACGACGACAAATCGACTATGTTTAGCACTTAGTGTGCGAATTGGAATAGCTTCTGTTTTATGTGGCACTAAGTGTGTGATACTGAGATAGCTTTAGTTTAATATGATGGCACTAAGTGTGTGATATCATTATAGCTTTAGCTAAACAATTATGCACTAAGTGTGAAAGTTCTTAAAGCATTGAAAGATTTTCGAACGATTTAATGTATTGAACAAAGAGGGTGAGAATGAAATACATAAATACGGGAAAGTACAGGTACGTACCATACCTATGTAGTAGACGATACTGTGTGTATAAAGCTTGATAAATTTGTATATACATGATAAATGATCATGGATTAGATTTGAATGTTGATATGAGAAGTACTAAGTGATTATTATTTGATGATTTGTATATTATGAACTGGTGAGTATTTTTGGTACGAACTTACTAAGCTATGAAGCTTACTGTGTGTTATTTGTCTGTGTTTTATAGATTATCGAAGCTAGGTCAGACTCATAGATCGTCAGGAATACGTCATCACACTATCGGTCATCTCGCTGGTACTTTTGGTAGTTTTGTATTTATGGTTTATGGCATGTATAGGCTAGTGTTAGTTTGGTATGTTTTGAGTCATGATATTAGCCATGAGATTTGGCTTGTAAATGTGGTATGTATAGCCATTTAAGTTGGCTTGAATTATGTCTTTGGTAAGTGGTATATGTGATGTATATAATGCTTTATGTGTTGGTTTGAATTGAGATGATAATATGTTGTGTTATATGATTTGAAATAGATGGTAAGATGATGAGTTAATGTAATTGAAATTTATGCAACTTGTGATGATTTAGGGTATATGGATTTGGTATGTTTTTAATTAAGGAGTTGAGTATTTGAAATAGTTGTGGTTCGATAGAATGATATGTTCACAAATTGGTTAGTTTTTGGTTGCTTATATATCTGTTGAAATGGTACCATTTAGTTTGATTTGTGTGCATGAGAAAGGGGTGGCAAATTAGCTTTTCAAATGGCCTATTTTTGTCCACACGAGCATGTGTCTTAGCCGTGTGTGACACACGGTCAAGTTACACAGCCATGTGTCCCCTGGGGTACCCTTCGAATTAAAGTCAGTATACCCTACAGTTTTGACACGGTCTAGACACACGAGCGTGTCTACTGGCATCTCATACGTGAGAATCTTCTCTATGCAGTTGGAGATGGAAAAAGAATCAACTGTTGGAGGGATCTTTTGGTTCCTAAATCCTAATGTTGGGCCTTTGGGTAAAAAGATAGCTTCTAATTCTAACTTGGATATGGATTGTACTCTCAGTAATATGGTCACAGAAAATAGGGTTTGGAATTCAGAATTCTTTCATCTTTAGTTCTCTGAAAATATCATTCAACAGATTGTGAGGGTTACCTCAATTAAATTCTGGCATGGATAGAATTATTTGGAGGGGTACCACGTTCGATTCTTTCTCAATTAAAATTGTGTAAGCGAAACTTTGGGAAGAATTATGGAATGAAAAAGAAGATGTTTGGAAGTTATCGTGGAAATATCATCGGCCATAAAGAGTTTGAGCTTTCCTTTGGCTTGCTATTAAGCATCTTTTACTCACTAATGCAGAAAAGATAAGAAGAGGAATAGGAATAGGCACTGCTTGTGGAATTTCTAGTCACTATTATAAAAGTGTGACAGTCCTAATTCGACCCTAGTCAGAATGTGGTTTCGAGGCCACAAGACCGAGTCCCAAAATTTATTTAAAAATTTGGTTGCATATCCTCTATGAGTATTAGTGCATGTGTGAAAATTTGATGTTTTAATTTAGACTTAAGAATGTGAATTTCATGTGATTGACTTAGTTGAGAACTTAAGAAAATATGATAGGGGGATATGTAAGGACCAAATAATAACAAAGTGAGGAAACTTGGGTTTGCATGTCAAATTGCCCAAAAAACCCAAGTAGTGGCCAGCCAAGCCATGATGCCCATCCACTAGGTTGAATTTCAATGCAATTCTTTTATTAGTTAGCAATTAAAATAAATTAAAGAAAGGAAATAAAAAAAAGGATGAATAAAATAAGGAAGGAAGAGGGAGTATTCATCTTCTTTCTTTTCTTGCAATTGCCGTGAGTTAGGAGAAGGAAAGAAGAAATGCTCTAGACATTCGGCCAACTCAAAAGGGGTTGATTAAGGTTGGATTTATGTTACTTTTACTAAATTCTTGTGAAGATCTAGTTAGTAGCCAATGTCTTATTACAACCCATATGTTAATTTTCTACCTAAAAGGGTACTTAGATGGCATATGGTTAGGAAGAGGTAAATGCTAAGTGTGTGGTGCTTTTGATGTTGTGAATGGAAGTAGTGGAAAAGTAAAAGAAAATTTATGTAGAAATGTGGTATATGTGGATTTATAGGATGTTACAAATAGATGTGAAGCCATGCTAGATTAGAAAAAAATTCGGTCAAGTGTTCATGAGATGAAATTTTGTGTTTAGGTGAATTAAAGATGATAGTATAGTTGATATCATATATATATGTATGCATATTCGGCCATCAAATTAAGAGCATAGGTGATGTTGAGTCTAAGCCTTGCACATTCGGCCACATATATATATATGCATGTGTGATTGGATTATTGATAGTAGGGCGATAGCATATGGTTATTAGCCGAATAGCTCAAAAACATATGGTAGGAAGATAAGAATTAGTCATGTATCTCCTATGATATGAAATCATTAATATTTTGATATAAATAATTAGCAAGACGGTTAAACTAGTTAATTTGTTGATTAAGCTCAAGAAGTTAAAGGAGGAGAATCAAGCAAAGGCAAAGGAAAGAACATCGAGTAGCCGAGTTGGAACCGTTTTACCCAACACAAGGTAAGTTATTAAGCATATATATTTTGTATTGATTTAAATAATCATAATACTTATGTACTTATGCCGAATGGGATGATATATAAATGCATGTAGTGACAAAATTATCGATTGTAAAAAGAAGTGAGATGTATTGAGTTGTTGATTTCGCACTAAGTGTGCGGGTATAAACATTTACGATAATGAGATTGGCACTAAGTGTGCGAGTTTAATTGTATAGCACTAAGTGTGCGAGTTTGACTATTAAGCACTAAGTGTGTGGACTTACTATATATTTTCGAATAATTATTAATGTTAAGTGTGCGACTTCATCGAGTAAATCGTGGACAGCGGAATGAGTAGATATTTTGAGTTCATAAGGAATAGATGTTATGTTTATATTTGGGCCGAGCTTGGTAAGTCTTGAACCTATGTGGTGATTATATTTGAAGTTAGGAACATAAGATTATTGTGGAGTAGATGAAATGCTATTATTAGTATAATCTAAACGAAAATAAAATGATGTGTGGAAATGCATCAAATATCATATCGAATATCATACGAGATGTCAATGGAGGCTTGGCTAGTTGAGAGCATGTAATGATAAATGTGCATGAAATTATAGCATAGTCGGTGTGGATGGAGTACCTAATCTTGCATTATTTGTTTTCTTTTATGATATTTTATAAATGGACAACAGTGTAATGCTTATGACTTACTGAGTTATATACTCATTCGGTGTGTTTATTTGTCACTTATTTAGGTTACTTTGATCCATTTTTGTGTGCTCGGGACCATCGTCGAAGTCATTACACCAGCTTGCAACTTTTTGGTATCTTCTTCTTAGTTGGTCTAAGAGAACATTTCGGCATGTATAGGCTATTATGTTTTGTTTGAACTTTGGTATGTATACTTTTAGCCATGCGAAAATGGCATAAATGTTAAGTTGGATTTGGTCTTATGATACTTAGTTATAAGCAATAGTTAAAGTCTATTTGATTATTATGCCGTTTTTCATGGCTAATCATTTCCGGTGTTACACTCACGATATGGTTATTGAGTAGTAAGGAAATGCTTGGTAATGATTAGCCTTTGGTATGGCTAGTCATGATCATACTTGGTGATATGTTTGTTAAATTACTCTAATAGGTAAAATTTACTCTAATAATAGATGCAGGCAGCAGTAGTGATGTAAAATTGAAAAATCACTAAAAATAGTAGAAATGGAATTAAATAATGAATAAATTATGGAATCGAAGCTTGATGAGTCTATTTTCACATGGAAGAAGTAAAACAAGAATATGAGCTATATTTTATGAGATATTTAAAATCTCGTGAAACAGTGTTAGAACGATTTCTGGATCCCCTATTCCAAATTTGGAAATTCACCATAATTTCTACAAAGATAATTAGAAGTCATACCTTATATGTAAAGATTCCTTATTGAGTCTAGTTTTATTAGGGACAAACGACATAGTCATTGAATCTCTGTACAGAGAGATATCTGGTTCGTAATACACAGAGGGTAGAGTAGTCGAACCCTGAAACAGGGTTGACTTTAACTAATAAACTGTAGTAATTGGACGGACCAAAAATTGTGAAAAAAATTTAGTAGATAGATATATGAGTCTAGTTTCAGGAAAAATTCGCGAAATTAAATTTCGAGTTTCATAACTCAAGATATGAATTTTTAAGTGACTATAACGCAGATTGACAGTTTGTCTGGGAGTTTTAAAATAAATTGTTTGAGTTGTATAAGTGATGAATTAAGCCAGATTACACCTCGTGTTCGATCCCGGTGGCGGCCACGGTTTCGGGGTGTTACATTTTATTGGTATCAGAGCTATGGTTTAGTCGGTTCTAGGACTACCATAGCGCGTATGAGTCTAGCTATACATGCCTTAATGTTAGTGTTTAATAGTGTGATGACTTCTGATGGCTAAAATTTTTGTTTTGATTAGTAAATGGATCCCGGCTTAGAGAGAACCTTAGCGGATGACGTTGAAAGTGTAGCAGCTGCTCCTACGCAAGGGACACCGCTTGTTGAACCTCAGTCATCTGCGAATAATCAAAATGAGGGGGCAAAACAAGCCTTCTTTACTATGATGAACGAGTGGGTCGCACAATATGCCCGCACTAATCCGGCTGCCCAACCATTCCCGAATTTAAATAATCCACCCCAGGAGCCTATAATGCCATAAACTACTGATCCTGTAAGGCCAAGTAAACCACCAGAGACTTGATTAGGAAGCGGGTAGAGGAATTCAGAGCCGTAGTTACTGATGATGCTGAAAGGGCCGAGTTCTGGCTTGATAACACCATCCGAGTTTTTGATGAATTGTCCTGCACACCTGATGAGTGTTTAAAGTGTGCTATATCTTTGTTGCGAGACTCAGCCTACTATTGGTGGAGGACCTTGATTTCCATAGTCCCGAAGGAACGAGTTACTTGGGATTTCTTTCAAACAGAGTTTCAAAAAAAATATATTAGCCAACGGTTCATCGATCAAAAGCGTAAGGAATTCTTGGAACTTAAGCAAGGCCGCATGACAGTATCTGAATACGAACGTGAGTTCGTAAGACTCAGTCGATATGCTCGGGAGTGTGTAGCCGATGAAATTGCTATGTGCAAAAGATTTGAGGAAGGATTGAATGAAGATTTAAAGCTACTAGTGGGTATTTTAGAGATAAAAGAATTTGTAACACTAGTTGAACGAGCTTGCAAGGCGGAAGAACTTGGAAAGGAGAAAAAGAAGGCAGAATCTGAAGCTAGAGACTTTCGTAAAAGATCAATGAGTAGAACTCCATTCTCAGCTATAAAGAAGTTCAAGGAGGACACTCACAAACCGAAGACGACTGCGAGAATTTTTATTAGGACACAACCATTAACAGACTCACGAGCTACTTCGGTTGCTAGTGTGGGTAACAATCGCCAAGAAAAACCTGAATGTCCACAATGTGGAAGACGACACATAGGTGAATGTTGGGGTAAGTCCACTAACAGGACCTGTTACAAATGCGGTTCGAAGGATCACTTCATTAGAGATTGCACGGAATTCGATGAGAGAAATAAGATGCAAGGTGCAAGACCTAGTGGAACAACGGTTAGGGGTAGACCACCGAGAATTTCGGGGAGGCGGGGTGGTGGTCGAGAGGGACTTTTGATACTACTGTTCGATCCGAGACCGTACTCTCGCTAGGGCATGTGCCATCCGTGCACGAGAGGAAGCATCCTCCCCGATGTTATCACTTGGTACTTTCACTCTTTTGATACTAATGTAATTGCATTAATCGCCTGGCTCTACTCATTCTTATGTATGCGAGACTTTAGCATCCAAGAAGACTCGCCTATTGAGTCTCATCGAGTTCGTAATTCAGTGTCAAATCCTTGGGTCAATATGCGCTTGTTGACAAAGTGTGTAAGAGATGCCCTCTAATGATCCGAGAATCTGTTTTCCGCCGATTTGATGCTTTTACCATTTGATGAATTTGATGTTATTCTTGGTATGGACTGGTTGACCGTATATGACGCAGTGGTGAGTTGCAAAAGAAAACCATTGATTTAAGGGTGCAAATAATGAGATAGTCCGAGTTGAGTCTCTTGATTTAAGGGGAGTGCCAGCAACAATATCCTCGATGATCGCTCGGAGATATGTGAGGAAGGGGTGTGAAACATATCTTGCGTATGTATTTGATAGCAAAGAGACGGAAAGGAAACTCGGATCGATACCGGTGGTTTGCGAGTATTCAGATGTTTTTCCTGAGGAGTTACCGGGGTTGCCACCTGTTCGAGAGGTAGAATTTGGCATCGAACTTGTACTTGGTACCACGCCAATCTCGATAACCCCGTATCGTATGGCATTGACAGAATTAAAGGAATTGAAGATTCAGTTGCAAGAATTGACGGATAGAGATTTTGCTCGACCGAGTTTTTCACCTTGGGGTGCACCAGTATTGTTTGTGAAAAAGAAGGATGGAACCATGAGGTTGTGCATCGACTATCGTCAGTTGAATAAAGTAACAATAAAGAATAAATATCCGTTACAGCGTATTGATGATTTGTTTGATCAATTGAAGGAGCCTCGGTGTTTTCAAAGATAGATTTGAGGTCGGGTTATTATCGGTTGAGAGTTAGAGACTCGTACATACCCAAAACCGCTTTTAGAACGAGATATGGTCACTACGAATTCTTAGTGATGCCGTTTGGGCTTACTAATGCCCTGCGATATTCATGGATCTAATGAATCGAATTTTCGACAATACTTGGATCGGTTTGTTGTGTTTATTGATGATATTTTAATTTATTCCCAAGATGAAGTTTGAACATGCCGAGCATTTGAGATTAGTATTACTGATTTTACGAGACAAGCGGTTATACGCGAAATTCAAGAAATGCGAATTTTGGTTGAGAGAGTTAGCTTTTTGGGGCACGTCGTATCCGATCGGGAATTAGAGTTGATCCGAACAAAATTTCGCCATACTCGATTGGAAACCTCCGAGGAATGTTACTGAAGTTAGGAGCTTTTGGGACTTGCGGATACTACCGATGGTTTGTAAAAGGTTTTTCGATGATAGCTGCACTGCTGACGAAACTACTTCAAAAGATGTTGAGTTTGAATGGTCGAAGTCGTCAGAAAGTTTCAATCGACTAAAAACCTGTTTAATCTGAAGCTCCAAGATTAGTACAAACAGTGAGTCCCAGAAAGAGTTTGTCATTTATAGTGATGCATCCTTGCTTGGGCTAGGGTGTGTGTTGATGCAAGAAGGTCGAGTTGTGGCTTACGCGTCAAGACAATTAAAGCCGCATGAGAGAAACTATCCGACCCATGATCTTGAATTAGCGGCCATAGTGTTCGCCTTGAAAATATGGCGACATTACTTGTTTGGAGAAAGGTGTCATATTTACTCGGACCACAAAAGTCTTAAATATTTGATGACTCAAAGAGATCTGAATCTGCGACAAAGACGCTGGCTTGAATTGTTGAAAGATTATGAACTTATCATTGATTATCACCCGGGAAAAGCTAACGTAGTTGCCGATGCTTTAAGTCGTAAAGCGTTATTTGCTTTGAGAGCGATGAATGTTCACCTGTCCGTCTCACCCGAAAATGTGCTAGTAGCTGAATTAAAGGCCAAACCATTATGGATTCGTCAAATATTTGTATCCCAGAAAGTCGATGATGAATTGGTTGCTAAACGAGCTGAATGTGCTTTGAATGAGGAATCGGAGTTTCGGATTGACGACAATGATTGCTTGACATTCAAAGGTTGATTATGTGTTCCAAGAAATTCAGAACTTATTTCGATGATTTTGAATGAGGCTCATAATAGCCGAATGTCTATCCACCCGGGTAGCACAAAAATGTACAATGATTTGAAAAGTCAGTTTTGGTGGTCTGGTATGAAACGAGACATCTCTGACTTTGTGACGAAGTGTTTGATATGTCAACAAGTGAAAGCGGAACATCAAGTGCCTTCGGGATTACTTCATCCAATCATGATACCCGAATGGAAATGGGATCGGGTAACAATGGATTTTGTATCTGGTTTACCATTGACACAAAATAAGAAAGACTCGATCTGGGTTATCGTTGATAGATTGACAAAGACTGCTCATTTTATCCCTATCCGTACAGATTTTTCGCTTGATAAATTGGCAGAATTGTATGTCTCTCAGATTGTAAGATTATACGGGGTACCTATTTCTATTGTGTCGGATAGAGATTCGAGATTCACCTCGCGATTTTGGAAGAAATTGCAAGAAGCTTTGGGTACCAAGTTGCATTTTAGCACCGCTTTTCATCCACAGACTGATGGTCAATCCGAACGGATAATTCAGATACTCGAGGATATGTTGAGATGTTGCATCCTTGAGTTTAGTGGTTCATGGGAGCGGTATTTACCTTTGATTGAATTCGCGTACAATAATAGTTTTCAATCAAGCATTAAGATGGCACCTTACGAGGCTTTGTACGGTCGTAAATGCCGTACACCATTGTTTTGGACCGAGCTCGGTGAAAGTAAAATTTTCGGAGTCGATTTGATTAAAGATCTTTGAGCGAAAGTAAAAATAATTCGTGAAAGTCCAAGGCGACATCAGATCGTTAGAAGTCGTATGCGGATTTGAAACGAAAAGACATTGAGTATCAGGTGGGAGATAAAGTGTTTCTAAAAGTTTCGCCTTGGAAGAAGATACTCAGATTTGGCCGTAAGGGCAAATTGAGTTCAAGGTTCATTGGGCTGTATGAAATATCCGAACGAGTTGGTCTAGTTGCATATAGATTGATTTTACCCCCCGAACTTGAAAAGATTCATAATGTTTTTCATGTGTCGATGCTTCGACGATATAGGTCCAATCCATCACACATAATTACTCCATATGAGATCGAAATTCAATCGGATTTGAGTTACGAGGAAGAATCGGTTTGCATTCTAACACGTGAAGTAAAAGAATTGCGAAATAAGAAAATCCCATTAGTGAAGGTACTGTGGCATAAACATGGGGTCGAAGAAGCTACTTGGGAGCTCGAGGATTCGGTGAAAGAACGTTATCCAAATTTATTCGCTGGTAAGATTTTCGGGGACGAAAATTTTTGAGTGAGGGAGAGTTGTGACAGTCCTAATTCGACCCTAGTCAGAATGTGGTTTCGAGGCCACAAGACCAAGTCCCAAAATTTATTTAAAAATTTGGTTGCATATCCTCTATGAGTATTAGTGCATGTGTGAAAATTTGATGTTTTAATTTAGACTTAAGAATGTGAATTTCATGTGATTGACTTAGTTGAGAACTTAAGAAAATATGATAGGGGGATATGTAAGGACCAAATAATAACAAAGTGAGGAAACTTGGGTTTTCATGTCAAATTGCCCAAAAACCCCAAGTAGTGGCCGGCCAAGCCATGATGCCCATCCACTAGGTTGAATTTCAATGCAATTCTTTTATTAGTTAGCAATTAAAATAAATTAAAGAAAGGAAATAAAAAAAAGGATGAATAAAATAAGGAAGGAAGAGGGAGTATTCATCTTCTTTCTTTTCTTGCAATTGCCGTGAGTTAGGAGAAGGAAAGAAGAAATGCTCTAGACATTCGGCCAACTCAAAAGTGGTTGATTAAGGTAGGATTTATGTTACTTTTACTAAATTCTTGTGAAGATCTAGTTAGTAGCCAATGTCTTATTACAACCCATATGTTAATTTTCTACCTAAAAGGGTACTTAGATGGCATATGGTTAGGAAGAGGTAAATGCTAAGTGTGTGGTGCTTTCGATGTTATGAATGGAAGTAGTGGAAAAGTAAAAGAAAATTTATGTAGAAATGTGGTATATGTGGATTTATAGGATGTTACAAATAGATGTGAAGCCATGCTAGATTAGGAAAAAATTTGGTCAAGTGTTCATGAGATGAAATTTTGTGTTTAGGTGAATTAAAGATGATAGTATAGTTGATATCATATATATATGTATGCATATTCGGCCATCAACTTAAGAGCATAGGTGATGTTGAGTCTAAGCCTTGCACATTCGGCCACATATATATATATGCATGTGTGATTGGATTATTGATAGTAGGGCGATAGCATATGGTTATTAGCCGAATAGCTCAAAAACATATGGTAAGAAGATAAGAATTAGTCATGTATCTCCTATGATATGAAATCATTAATATTTTGATATAAATAATTAGCAAGACGGTTAAACTAGTTAATTTGTTGATTAAGCTCAAGAAGTTAAAGGAGGAGAATCAAGCAAAGGCAAAGGAAAGAACATCGAGTAGCCGAGTTGGAACCGTTTTACCCAACACAAGGTAAGTTATTAAGCATATATATTTTGTATTGATTTAAATAATCATAATACTTATGTACTTATGCCGAATGGGATGATATATAAATGCATGTAGTGACAAAATTATCGATTGTAAAAAGAAGTGAGATGTATTGAGTTGTTGATTTCGGCACTAAGTGTGCGGGTATAAACATTTACGATAATGAGATTGGCACTAAGTGTGCGAGTTTAATTGTATAGCACTAAGTGTGCGAGTTTGACTATTAAGCACTAAGTGTGCGGACTTACTATATATTTTCGAATAATTATTAACGTTAAGTGTGCGACTTCATCGAGTAAATCGTGGACAGCGGAATGAGTAGATATTTTGAGTTCATAAGGAATAGATGTTATGTTTATATTTGGAACTGAGCTTGGTAAGTCTTGAACCTATGTGGTGATTATATTTGAAGTTAGGAACATAAGATTATTGTGGAGTAGATGAAATGCTATTATTAGTATAATCTAAACGAAAATAAAATGATGTGTGGAAATGCATCAAATATCATATCGAATATCATACGAGAT
The DNA here is from genome assembly GCF_025698485.1 of Gossypium arboreum. Classification (NCBI taxonomy): domain Eukaryota; kingdom Viridiplantae; phylum Streptophyta; class Magnoliopsida; order Malvales; family Malvaceae; genus Gossypium; species Gossypium arboreum. The sequence goes on from NC_069075.1 coordinate 33,031,097, forward strand.
GTCAATGGAGGCTTGGCTAGTTGAGAGCATGTAATGATAAATGTGCGTGAAATTATAGCATAGTCGGTGTGGATGGAGTACCTAATCTTGCATTATTTGTTTTCTTTTATGATATTTTATAAATGGACAGCGAGTGTAATGCTTATGACTTCTTGAGTTATATACTCATTCGGTGTGTTTATTTGTCACTTATTTAGGTTACTTTGATCCATTTTTGTGTGCTCGGGACCATCGTCAAGTCATCACACCAGCTTGCAACTTTTTGGTATCTTCTTCTTAGTTGGTCTAAGAGAACATTTCGGCATGTATAGGCTATTATGTTTTGTTTGAACTTTGGTATGTATACTTTTAGCCATGCGAAAATAGCATAAATGTTAAGTTGGATTTGGTCTTATGATACTTAGTTATAAGCAATAGTTAAAGTCTATTTGATTATTATGCCGTTTGTCATGGCTAATCATTTCCGGTGTTTCACTCACGATATGGTTATTGAGTAGTAAGGAAATGCTTGGTAATGATTAGCCTTTGGTATGGCTAGTCATGATCATACTTGGTGATATGTTTGTTAAATTACTCTAATAGGTAAAATTTACTCTAATAATAGATGCAGACAGCAGTAGTGATGTGAAATTGAAAAATCACTAAAAATAATAGAAATGGAATTAAATAATGAATGATTTATGGAATCGAAGCTTGATGAGTCTATTTTCACATGGAAGAAGTAAAACAAGAATATGAGCTATATTGTATGAGATATTTAAAATCTTGTGAAATAGGGTCAGAACAATTTCTGGATCCCCTGTTCCGAATTTGGAAATTCACCATAACTTCTACAAAGATAATTAGAAGTCATACCTTATATGTAAAGATTCCTTATTGAGTCTAGTTTTATTAGGGACAAACGACATAGTCATTGAATCTCTGTAAAGAGAGAGATCTGGTTCGTAATACACAGAGGTCAGAGTAGTCGAACCCTAAAACAGGGGAGACTTTAACTAATAAACTGTACTAATTGGACGGACCAAAAATTGTGAAAACAATTTAGTAGATAGATATATGAGTCTAGTTTCAGGAAAAATTTGCGGAATTAAATTTCAAGTTTCAGAACTCAAGATACGAATTTTTAAGTGACTATAACGTAGATTGACAGTTTGTCTGGGAGTTTTAAAATAAATTGTTTGAGTTGTATAGGTGATGAATTATGCCAGATTACACCTTGTGTTCGATCCCGGTGACGGCCACGGTTTCGGGGTGTTACAAAAAGTGTCCTTCACATTCTTCGGGATTGCACTATAGTAAAAGATATATGGATTCAATTAATCCCAACAGGTAAACAATTTGGTTGTTTTTATTTTTTTTTTTGCAGGGTCCCTTCAAGATTGGATGGAGCTTAATCTCTAAAATCAACAAGCTGGTACCTTAGTGGGAGGAGTTAATTGGTCTTGTCTGTTCGGGATTATAATTTGGCGCATTTGGAAGAATTGAAATCTGCGCAAATTTCAAGGTTTTTTATGGAGCTCTAATGAGGTTATCAAAGTCTCTCTAAGTTGGGCAAACCAATATGTTTCTGTGTTGAGTTGGCATACCACGAAATCTTTAAGATCGGTTACTGTTCCTACTTATTTAAATGGTTTGGTTTATTTAAACACAAATGGTTCAGTAAAATCAGCGAATAAGTTTGCTGTAGTCGTAGGGATTTTGCGCGACAAAAATGGGGGATGGATTGTTGGATTTAACAGGTATTTGGGGAACTGTGAAGTTCTAGATTCTAAACTATGGGGCATCTTGGATGGGTTGAAAATTACTCTTGATCAAGGCTTTCAGAAAGTCATCATTCAGACCAATAGTCTTATAGCTGTTAACATTATTCATGAAGGATTTCATGGAGACTTTAATTCTGCTTTAGTAAGGAGAATACTTATGTTTCTATAGCTTTTAAGTCACTGGAACCTTTAGCATATTCCTAGAGAAGAAAATAAACTCACAGATAAGATTGTGAAGGTAGTGCAAGACAGAGAACTGCGCTTATGTTTATTTGATGATAACAATATGATGACTTTTTCTTATTGTTTGATACTTGAGATGTAATTTCTTTCTCACCAAAAAAAAAAGCTGCAAAACCTCAAGCCCTAATCCGCACCCAACTCTTCCAACTCTTCCCAATTTGCACCAAAACTCAAACCCATCTGTAAGCCAAAGCCTAAACCCTCATCAAAACATGAGCCTCAAGAGTCTATGCCCAAGCCCTAACCACCACCTGTAGAAGTAGTTTCCAAAAAAGAAAGAAAACGACGAAGAAGATGTCAAGCCGCCAATGGTCGCTGAATCAAAAGCTGAATAATCAATATCAAATGGCGCGGTGAAGATGGAGATTGATAAGGAAACTAAAGAAGATGAGATCTTGACTAAAGCCAACAAAGAAAAAGATCAAGAAGAAGAAGAAATGGTTTTTTGCAAAACCGATATCTTCTTCACTCCTTCAATTGACGTCGATGCTTAGGTGATTGCATTTTTCTTTTTCCTTTATTGTTTAATTTCTAGTTTTGCTTATTGTTTTCCCCCTTTTGGAATAAAATTATAGTTATATATTTTGCAATATCCTCTAAGGTGACCATACGAATTGGATGAACGATGAAATTAGGTTCATCTATTGTTTCCCCTTCAATTTCTTTTTCTTTTTCTTTGTATGAATCAATCTTATTCTTTAGTTATAAAAAATGTTTTGCCATAAGCATAAGTAGAGAATCCTAAGCTTGTTGTCTGGTCAGATTTAGTGGTTGATTTGCTTGATTTGGATCCTAAAGAGTAACTGTTGATTTACATTGGATTTCAAAACATAGCAGTGAATGAATGATGAATGTGATGGGCATTAGGGAAATCTGTATTTTGTATTTAGACCTTAGAAGTAAGTTCAACTAGTTTTAAATTAAAGAAAACTGAAGCTGAAATGAAGAGATATTTTCTTCGGCATGCTTTTCTACTCATTAAACCCTAAAAACAAGCGCCATAGTCTAAATTACTGATAACGTCATCAAATGGGTATTGGCTTTTGGCTTTTGAGGTGATAACTTTGTCTGGCACTGCCCTTGCTCCCAAGGGCATGCTATGACTATTCTGAACTTGCATTTTGGAACTTGGGTTGTATTTCATACCTGTTTATCATCGAAATTGTTAGATCTAGAATTTTTTTAAAAAAATTGCATTGGAATGTTTAAATTTAAACATTTGTATGAAATAATTGAATAAGGGGAAGGGAGGGGGAGCCCGAGGATAAATTTGCAAAGCTAACAATGATCATATGCCAATGACTTATAGAGATGTCATGCTATTTCTATATGTGTTTGTTATTTTGACATTTCGTCTATACAAACATTGAAGTTCATGTTTTGTTTTTAAGGCTTGTTTTATGTTTGAAATGACTTCTTATTTTGTGCTATATGTTTCATCATCTCTAGTTTTTTGATAAAAGAATTTGAAAGTGAGATGAATTAATTGCCATATATAGGATACATAATCCTATAGAAGGATTAGATTGGAACTAATTAATTTTTGACTTCAATAAACTTGTTCTGGTTTGTTTTCTGATAGAAGAGTTAACTAGCCTTTAAGCAAACTATTTGGAACTAGTAAAAAACAAAAAATCAAGACAAAAAAACTAATTGTTTAATTAATTTTATGAAATTTTAATTATTTATTTAATTATTTTTGGACCATCGGTTGAATCATGAATCAATGGTATGACTAATTAGACTATTGGTTTGATTATTAAAATAATGGACCTTTATTTTCTGTTCATATAATATTATATAAAATTGTTTTTCCATTAAGATTTATTTATCCTTTTTGGTCTAAAGAATGGAGTACATAGGTGATTATTAGAAATAATGATGGGTTAGTAATGGAAGAATATATTCATTTAAATAAAACTATACTTGATTCATTTCTAGTTAAAGCCTTAATTAGTCTTCATTTTCTGTTTTGACATTTTAAAGATGTAGGGGACACATGGCCAGGTTACATGCCCATGTGCTAGGCCATGTGTCACACATGGCTGATATACACGCTCGTATGGAAAAAATAGGCTATATTTCAAGCCACATTTCTCACCCATTTTGTCTTCCTCCTACACCAATATTTTAACATATTCACAATCCATTTTAAAATAATTAATTCAAGTCAAAACCGAGTCTCATGCATGACATATCATCACATACAACAATGTGCTCTTAAGCACCTCAGATGAACACTTTACCATCATGTAACCAAATATACAAACTTACTTAACTTATCAACTTCACCTATATGCATATTTTACCAAATATGCTAAAATTAATCATCAATATGTCAACATGATTTCTATAAATCAACCATTTAAGCACACACCAAACATGTCATAGCCTTATTTATACATATCAAAACATGTTCATCACAAGTCATTCCAATGGCTAGATATAACCAAAACATTTACATGCCAATATTAGCTAATTAACCTATATATGTCATTATAACCATAATTGATTTACCATATATACCAAAATGAGCCGATGGATAGTGTGAGTGATCTCCAGCAAGCTTCCAATCCAACGAGCTTCCAAATTACTATAGAGGAGGGGAAAATAAAACATAGTAAGCATATAATGCTTAGTAAGTTCATATAACATGGTAATTAACTTACCACTCATTTAAATTCAATATAAACATACAAGGAACATTCAATCAACTTGATCACAAGCCCTAACACACATCCTCATCACCCTTGTTAGTCATATATTTCATATAAATATCAAGAAACATGTATGGGCTCAACTATAATTAGATTTCCATGCACATATACATTCAACTTCATATATTTATATAACATATACAAATCATATCCTTGTATTTCAAGTACATTATCATAATAGTTGGTCTCGAGTTCAAATTATTTCATGTCGGAACTTTACTCATTAAATCGTTTGAAATATCAATGTCACATGATAATACACTCAAGGTATATAAATCTATAATCATAGATGAACATATTATCAAACAAATTCCATGTTCATATATTATCATATTGTGCTTCCATATATCATGTATCATCATTTTCATGTATTTCAGGTAGATACGTATATTAATTCATTTCATGTTCATATTTTCTCATGTCAGGATTTTGCACTTTGAATCATTGAAAACATCGATGGATACATAGGTAGTACACTCGAAGTGTACAAATCAGAAATCCATCAAATCATATTTATGAGTGCTCTTTAAAGTACATAATCGGGAAATCCTCTTTCGACCCATGTAATAGGAAACTCATATGAGCCATGTAATGGGAAGCATATTCGGGCTATATAATGGGAATCTCACACAGAGCCATAATCAGGAAGTTCACAAAGAACTTTAAATCAGGAAGCTCAGGAAGAGCCTACCAGGAAGCTCACAAAGATCCATGTAACGGGAGCTCTAGATAACCATATATTGGGAAGTTCAAGTGAGCAATATTGAGAAACTCACAAAGAGCCTAACGGGAAGCTCACGAAGAGCCATACATCAGGATGCTCATAAGAGCTAAAGTGTGTCCACAACACATGTAGGATCACAACCGATTGGGATGCTTCAAAGAGCTATTAAAAGGAAGCTCGCAAGATCCATATAACGGGAAGCTCAATAGGGAAAATATCAGGACACTCTTTCGAGCTAAGGTGTATCCATAACGTATGCCGAACAACAACCAATTCAGGAAATCTGGTATCGTTTATTCAATCGAGACTTAATATTTGTTGGGCATTGTCAGATATATGATTATTTTCATATACGTAACAATTTCATAGTTCACATACACATTATTCAATCCAAACATATAATTATACAATTAAGTTACACGAACTTACTTCAATAAATGTTTGTGTACGAAAATCTACTAATCCGACCCTTTCTCTTTTCCTCTCTCTAACTCCAAATTTGGTCTATCCAGACCTATACGAGTAAATTTAATGTCAATTTAATACAATTTGTACTCAATTCAATTCAATTCACATCCCCTAAACTTTTAATTAATGACGATTTCGTCCTTAGGCTCGGAAAATGAAATTCATGCAATTTAATCCTTATTCCAACCTAGCCAAAATTTTACATGTAACATTTACAGCCCAAGTATTTCATAAAATTCAAAAATTTCCATAGATTTCACATCTTTACAATTTAGTCCCGAAATCATAATTTAATCAAATTTCACTTTGCAAAAGTTGTTTTTATCTTTCAATAACCTTTCATTTTCTACCATAAATTTCAAAATTTTAGATACTCATCCATGGCAAAACCTTGGTACTTTGATAAATTTACAAATTAGTCCCTGAGATAGCTAAATTAAGTTATTACTATCTCGAAAACATCAAAATTACTGAAAACGAGACTTGAATACTTACCCAATTAAGCCAAAATAACTTGCTTAAGCTTAGTTTTCTTAGCTAGGGTTTCCATGTTTTATTTGGGAAAAGTGATGATAAAATGATGATATTTTATTTTTTTATCATTTATCATCTTTTATTATTTCTCTTTCCAATTTCATCCTTTTTTTTATTTTATTTTCCATGGATGAATCATCATCCTTAACCACTAAGCATTTTTAATTGGTATATTTACCATATAATGACCTCCATTTTAAATTTTTATAGTTATTTAATCCCTCTAGCAATTAGAACTCAACATTTGCACTTTGTGCAATTTGGTCCTTTATCAAATTAGACATGTAACTGGTAAATTTTCTTTACGAAATTTTCATATAACATTTCCATCATACTATACACCATAAAATAATATTAAAATAAAATTTCCTTCCAGAATCAGATTTGTGGTCCGGAAACTATTGTTCCGATTTTATCGAAAACGGGTTGTTACAACAATTATTTTTTTCTTTTTTCTTTTTTGTAAATTCTTTTTACAATGTCTATGGCTTCTTTAGCTAAAGTCATGTGTTAGAGTATTTTGATTTTTGGATCGATTTTTGTAGTGAATATTTAACCTTTATTTTAATTTTAATTTTATTTTATATTTTAGTTATATTTCAAGCACAATTTCTATGATTATTCACTGTAATTGATTATGAAAATATATTACTATTAAAATAAAAAATAGAAAAAAATTTACCTTAGACATGTCTATCCCAAATTTTTTAAGGATACCTTAGATGGGTTTATCCCAAAATTTTTAAAGTTGCCTTAAACGGGTCTATCTCAACCTTTTTAAGATTTCCTTAGACAAGTCTATCCCAAGCTTTTTTAAAGGTTGCCTTACATAAAGTCTAACCCAACCTTTTTAAGGATTCCTTAGACGGATCTATCCCAATCTTTTTTAAAGGTTGCCTTAGACAAGGTTTATCCCAACCTTTTTATGGATGTCTTAGACAAGTTTATCCCAACCTTTTTTAAATGTCAACCTTGACTAGGTTTTTGCCAACCCTTCAATAAAGGTTAGTTTATGTTGAATTATGCTGACACTTTTTCAAAAGTGTCGCAGAGCCTATGCCAATTGCACTATAGATGACGGTTTCGAAAGCGTTAAGGAAAACATCGGGATGACCTATGCCAACCTTTTTTGCATCATCTTAAAATAAAAAAAAGTTTCACGATAGGCCTGTTTTGTTGTATTGTCTGTTCTGTATACGAAAGTGCTTCTAATTCTGTATCTGAATTGAAATAGTATGCATATCTATATTTTTTTATGTAACTAATTTTTTTTTGGGTTGAGTTATACACTGATCTTGTTAGCTCACCCTTATGTTTGTTTCTTCTTAGGTAATCAGCAAACCTAAGATCAGATGGTGCGCGTGAACTCAGAAATGGTTTCTGGTTTCAAATGATTAAACTAAAGGCTTTTTGTTAAGTTTAGAATGTTAGACATTTTTGGATTGTGTTTTGTTTTTGGAATTTATTTTTCATTTTTAACACTACTTTATTAGGTATAGTAATTATGTTATTTCTACCAGCAATGTAACACCCTTTACCCGCGTCCAAGGCCGGGACAGGAGGCATTACCGGACTTAAACGTACACAACTATGTAAAATCGGGCCATAAAAAAATTTTGTTCAAATTAAAAACATTCATTCATATTCATAATGTCCCTTATATGGGTTTATGAGGCCCAAGACATACATCCGGGGTGGTTTGGGACTAAACCGAGAAATTACGAATTCTTTACACTAAAAAAAATTTTCACATGAAACAAGGTTACATGCCTGTGTGGACACAAGGGCACGCCTGTGTGTCTTTGACACGCCCGTGTCCTCAGGCCATGTAACTCTCTCTTTATGACGTCAGCGAATAAATTGAACCACACGGCCAAGCCACGCGCCTGTGTGCTAAGGCTGTGTCCCCCACACGATAGATACACACAGCTGTGTCTCAGCACAAGTGGCCAACACTTATGCTATTTTCCAAGCCTTTATGTTGCCCTTAATCCTTCACACCTTTATTTCCATATTACACATTTAACTCATGGCCATGACCGTTTAAATTGGTCATAAAACATTCATCATGCACATATTTCATAACACCAACCATATATGGCCAACAAGCATAATCACATCACAAGCATTAGAACATAGCATAGATAGATAGGTTCACAAACCAAAATCAATATGAGCCACCCTTCATGGCCATATACAAATAACTCAATATAGGCCAATACATTTGGTTAGTCATGTTAATACATATCATAAAAAAAACCAAGTCCCTATACATGCCACTCACTTGAAGGCTCTTATCATATACATATTAATATTCCAAAGGGGATGGTTTGATAGTGTGGTGCTGCCTCCGACGATCTCCAACCCCAAGCTAACCTGTCAACACTAAAGAAAACGAAAGGAAGAGAGTAAGCTTTATAGCTTAGTAAGACCGTATGAAATTAATAAGCAATTTATCAACTTGCTTCTTAAGGTAACACAACAATATTTGCACTTTTGCTTATGATCAAGTCAAGTTATTTTCTCTAGTCGCAGTCATTAAATTATTTATATCTATAGCTACGGAACTCCAAATTTAGATCTACTAGACTCACGTATCTTCTTACCATAAAATTTTTAGAATTTTTGGTCTAGCCAATAAGTACAGTTTATTCTTTAAAGTTACCTCTGTTTCGCTGTCTGACAGTTCTGATCCCTCTTCAGTAAAAATTAATTATCTTCTCATAAGGGATTCAGATGATGTTCCCTTTTGTTTCTTTTGAAAATAGACTCGTTAAGGATTCTAACCATAGAAATTATAATCCATAAATATTTTTGTACAATTTTTTAATTATTTTACCAAATTCAAACAGGGGATTTTGAAATCATTCTGAGTCTGTCTCACAACAATTCAAATATCTCATAATACAAACTTCTTTTGTTTACACCGTTTCTTCTATATGAAACTAGGCTAAATAAGATTTAATTTCATATTTTATGTAGCCTCTAATTCAATTTTCACCATTTTTGGTGGATTTTCAAAGTCGAACTGCTGCTGCTGTCCAAAACTATTTCAATGCTAATTTTACCCTTTGTAATTATCTTTAAATAGGCTTTTATGCCAATCAATTTCTCTTTTCATATTCACTGGGCCACAAAGTGAAGGGATAAACATATCATGTCCCAATTTAATTTGACCTAAAAGCCTCACACATAATCATTCATCAAATTTACCATATAATTATACACCATAGGTACCGACCTAATATTTACAAGGTCGTCACAAAATCATTCTAATATGTATGACTTACTCATTTACATTCTTACCAAAAGTCCAATATACATCAAGCTCATCACTCGTGAACTTTTAGTACATATCTGTACCCTTTGAACATGATCATAAACATAGCTTACTCATTTTCATTCCTTACTAATCAAACATAAATTGAGCACGCATTTCATGAATTTCATGTAAGTACCTGTACCACTCACAGCATGGTCATAACCTCTCTTATTTTGACATAAACCGTAAATTTCCCGTTGAGCCATTTGGAATACTACAGGATATTCATTAAGCCTCAAGCATAGGGTAAGGTGCCGATGCCATGTCCCGGACATGGTCTTACAGTGGCTCACACATTGAAGTCAATGCCATGTCCCAGACATGGTCTTACACTAACTCTTGTATATTGAGGCCGATGCCATGTCCCAGACATGGTGTTACACTGACACATATCAAGCTGATGCCATGTCCCAAACATGGTCTTACACTAGCTCTCACATCTCGAGGTCGATGCCATGTCCCAAACATGGTCTTACACTAGCTCTCATATCTCCCTAGCATCATGGCATGAATATCCGATCAATTCCTATGGTTCAACTAGGAGTTTCCCGTATTAATCTCATCATACATTACTCATAGCCACATTCAAACATTTTATGCAAAATCAATCATTAAATGCATAATAACGATTAAGTTGTAATATTTACGCACATCTTACTCGTTTCAATGGAATATCATATTCTATCAAAATTCCAATGTCTTCAATCATCACTTAAATGTTATTATCATTTGGCATCACTTTCTCACACTCAATATCATCAACATATAATTCAATACAATCATAGCAAGATAGATTTCAATTATATTAACAATAACGTGGATAACATGCTTATTTAGTCACACGGACTTACCTCAAATGCAAAAACGGCTGACTATTCTCTTTTTGTCTTAAACCATGTACTTTTTCGATTTAAGCTCGAATCTTGATTTTCTTAATCTAAAATAAAAAAAAATTAATCATTTAATCATCACATTAATTTAAGCATTCCACAATTAATACTTTGGTAAAACGACTATTTTACCCTAGACTTTCACAAAAATTACGATTTTGCTCCTAGGCTCGTAAAATTATTTTTATCAAATTTCCTCATTAACCAAGCCTAGCCCAACCTTTATTACTCTTGTAGCAACTCAAAATTCTAATTATTTCACACAATTCTCATCCATTTAACAAACTTTACAAAATAGTCAATATTAGGTGTTTTCATGAAAATCCTTTCACAAAAGTTATTTATTTTACAACCATGACTCATTTTCTTCCATAAAGTTTCAGCTAAAAAAATAAATACTCTCATGAAAAACCCTAGACTTTTAACCATTTTGCAAAATAGTCCCCTCATTAGCTAGCCTATGCTACAAGGGTCCCAAAAGTACAAAAATCATAAAGAAAAGCCATCAAGATCACTTACCTGTAAGGGATATAAGTTTCTGATTTTTTTAGCCTTCAAAACCCCCTATTTGCTGGTATTTTCGGTGGTGAAGGAGAAAGATGAAAGATGTTACCTTTTTTTTCTTTATTTTATTATATTACTAGTCAAAATAAGTCACCAAACTCACCTAACCATTGAAAATTTTCATCACCTAACCATTGAAAATTTTCATCTCTTTGTCTCTATGGTTGGCCAAGCCTTTCTTAAAGGTCTATTTGCTCTTTAAAGACCCCTATTTATGGTTCTCTAGCTATTTAACACATTTAGCTAGCAAAACAAAACTTTTGCCCTTTATGCGATTTAGTCTTTTTTATCAATTAAGCTCACAAACACTAAAATTAATTCACCAAAATTTTCATGTACCCACATAATCATGCTATAACACCAAAATAATATTAAAAATAATTTCTCGACCATTGGATTTGTGGTCCCAAAACTATTGTCCCGACAAAGCCAAAAATCAGGCTGTTACAAGCAAAATTATCGGTTTAATAAATCAAGTCACAGTTTTCAAAATAACTCAACTTAGAAAATTTTGCTATAAAATGAGATGTTCACAAAAATACTTTTCTGTAATAAAATAAATGGTTTTAACGAGAATATTTTTCATGAACTAGAAGATGAATTATTGAGGTTAACACCATTTTATATGTGATTTCATTTTCAATTTCTGGGTTTTAAATAGGATAACATAATTCTTCACGATTTAGTTATAACATCTAGGCCAGGTATAGGGTGTTACATTTGGTGGTATTAGAACTAGTTCAAAACTTGGGCAGTGATTTTTGGGTTCAAAATTTATATGAAACGTGCTTTAAATAACTTGTATTTTTATTAATTATGATAAATGGGTTTATAAAAATTGAATCTGAGTCTCCGGCATCGATTCTGTAAGTACTTTTGCTTTAGCTATACTTGATAACCTAGTAAACACTGTAGTGTTAGAATTACTTTACTTTAACTAAAAACTGCGACAACTCTGTAAAAACTTCTAATAAACCTACTGATAAAACTATAGACTTAGGGTTTCTAATAATAAACCTAAGCTAATGCATAAAACTCTCAATTGTAGATAATTAAGCATAATGAGTACACAAGGAACTCGTGGACATGGTCTTCGAGGGCGTGGTGGGTGCCGTAGAGTGGCTCAAGTTGATCCATCATTTATGGGCAGCATGCCTAATTTAGAGACAAGTAAGATGGTAGAGATACCTACTGCAGAGACTGAATCCTAGATTCAGAATGTAAAGGGCGACGTATTGTCCCAAGCTATGTTAAAGATACTACAAAGGGTCGTTGGGGCTCAAACTAGATCTATTAGTCGAGGTTCAGTAACTGAATGACTCCTGTCTAATGGGGTGGAACTATTTAGGGGTGTCACTAGGATTACTCCGAAGTGGCTGAGTATTGGTTGGAGGCCACCAAGGGATTATGAATGATCTAGATTGCACCCTGGAGTAGAAACTAAAAAGTACAATATCTTTACTTCGCGATGAGGCATACCAGTGGTATCAATCGGTTGTGAGTGACTTGGGCTTTCTTTCAGAGCGCTCCAGAAATAGTATGTAAGGGTGAGATTAATTTATACCCATAAGCTTAAGTTCATTTGGCTGACTCAAGGCGAGAGATATGTGACTTAGTATGAAGCCAAATTCCTGAGACTGAGCAGGTATGTTCATAGTTTTGTAGTGATGGACAATGATAAGAGTGTTCAATTTGAGGATGGGCTAAGGTATGATATTAAGGTGCTAGTAACTCTGCAATAGGAGCGAGTCTTCGAAACATTAATGGAAAAGGAGAAGATAACTAAGGAGAGTTTCAACTAAACATGTAGAAAGTAAATCAATGAACTTTCATAAATTTAATTAACTAAATTAATGAAATTCATATTTTCTTAGTAGGTTTGTTAATTATCATTAATTTGATAAAAAACATTACTACTTTTTAATGAAATTATTACTTTTACTTTTAAATTAAAAATTAACCAAATGAAAGGAACAAAAACGAAATGGAATTTAAAAAGTAAGTTGTAGCTTTAAAAGAATTAGTGTAAAAAATTGTTAATTATTTTATGTGATGAGATATATAAATCTATTACTTCAAAACTTATTTTGATTTAAGGGTTAATATTGTGAAAATATTATAATTTTCTTTTTAAGTGAACTTTTTAATAAAGCTGGGTTTTCTAAATGTCAAAACTCAATTTTATTGGTTCTTCATATTTAATTTTCCAGACCATAATTTTAATAGAAAACCTAAATTTGTTTAACTCATTGATATGGTTGTGAACAAATAAAGTTCTTGATAAACGGTTCATAAATAGTTTGATGTTTGTTAATTTATATTTGTTTATTAAGTTAAATAAAGGAATATGAATACAATTTTGAGGCTCATTTATTAAATAAATTGAATACAAACAAAGTTTATTCAATTCATATATGTTCGTGAACAAATTTATTTATGTTCATTTAAAATTTGTTTAATAAATTATTTGAAGTTCACTTATTGTTCCATTAGTATGTATTAATGAAATTATTATGGTTTACGTGCTTATTTTTTATTTGTGATATACTTATTAATATTTATAATTGATTGTTTTATATTTAAAAATAATACATATATATATGTTTATTAGATAGTTATTCATGAACATTATTCGTTTAACTTAAACGAAAAATATGAACACACATTACTTTAAATAAACAAACATGAATTTACATTTTAAAATTATTAACAAACACGAAACAAACACAGATAAACTTAAAAAACAAACGAACGAACATAAATAAAAATCCATTTATTCAAACTCGATTAGTAACAACCCTACTTACTAAACATTGTTTTTATTTAAAAAAGTAAGATTTGACTTTAAATGTTTGTATGAAAAAAAGCTTTAAATGTTGAACCAAGAATGATAGTACATTTTTATTTAGTTTCTACTATGTCTATACAGATTATATGGAATGGTAATTCCTTTGATATATTCTGTCCAATGAGAGGTATTTGACAAGGATGTCCCCTTTCTCCGTACCTTCTTCTTTTTTTCTTTTTTCTTTTTTTTTTTTGGTATCGAAAGATTGGGGCAACTTATTCATAAAGAGGTTGTTGATAAAAAGTGGAAACCTTTCTCTCTTGGCAAAAATGGACCGTCGATGTCACATATGTTCTTCATTGACGATACCTTTTTATTTGCAGAGGCGTAGATCGGGCTATTAAGATCCGGGATATTCTCAGTCTCTTTGGAGCTACTTCGGGGCATAAAGTAAACGGGCCAAAAACAAATATTTTTTTCTCAAAAAACACCAATCCCAACTTATTTGCTGAAATTTGTAGTATATTGGGGTTCAGTATGATGGATGATTTGGGATTCTATTTGGGTATGTTGTTGTTTCATCGACTAGTTACAATAAATACTTTCAAGTTTACTGTTGAGAAGGTTCGAAGGAAATTGGATAGCAAGGATGCCAAGCTGCTCTCAATGGCTAGTCGAGTCACTTTGGCAAGGTCAATTTTGTTAAATTATTTCATGCAGCCTGTTAATATCCCTATTGCTATCTGCAAAGAGGTTGAAAAGATTACATGGGGGTTCATTTGGGGGAGATCCCTGGTTAGTCAGAAGCCATCTTTAGTTAAAGTGTTTGACTATTGTCAAACACTTTCTAATCGAGGTCTTGGTCTCAAAATCCTTACGGATCAAAACAATTCTTTTCTTCTCAAATTGGGTTTTAATTTCCTTTCCAATAAACAAGCCTTATTGGTTTGTTTCCTACGAGCTAAATATAAGATAGTTGATGATTTCCCATTAGAGATTTTGAGGAATCGGTACTCTTTTCTTTGGAGATCGCTTGCAAAGGTTTGGCCTCTTGTGCGTCAATGTGCTGGCTGGTCAATGTGTGATGGTAATCGTATAAAATTTTGGATTGATAATGTAATAGTCTGTTTTCAGTGAAATTAGAATAGTGGTTTTGAAACCACCAATCCGACTTCAAAATATTTTATTTTATTATAATGTCTAGAACATGTTAGTATCACCGTATAAAAATTTCATTAAAAAATGTTATTGTTTGCATGTTTAATTTAATAAAAAGGATTAAATTGCAAAAAGGTGCAAAAGTAGAGTTCTATAGGCTAAAAGCACTAAATAGCTATGAAACTTAAATGTTTGAACACTTGGATAGTAAATAGACCACTTTTAATTTGAGTGGACATTTATGGACATTATACAAGTGTTTTTTAAAGGTTAATTAAAAGGTTAAAAAAGTAAATAAATAAATAAATCAAGTAAAACAAAACAAAAAAATTTTGGTATCATCTTTCTCTCTTTGTTTCACTGATTTTTGGGAAAGAAAACACCATTTTTGGTGCTTTGAAGGTTCCAGTAGGATACCTTGTGCATGAAAGCAATTTTCATCTGTTTTTAATGATTTTTATATTTTTGGAGTCGTTGTAACTTAATCTAGCTAGCTTGGGGACTAATTTGGAAAAATTTTAAAAGGTTAGGATTTTTCCATGAATGATATTATGTTTTTTTGATGTTTTATGGTAGAAAATGATTAGTTGTTGACAGATAAACAACTTTTGTTAAGTGATTTTTTGATGAAATTGTCAAATAAGGGTTAAATTGAAAAAAATAGAAATTATACATGGTGAATTTGTGAAATAAATGAAATATAGGACTTTCTAGGGACCTATATGGAATTCGGCTATAGTGGGCCAAGTATGAATTGCATGAATTTTCATTTTATGAGCTAAGAACAAAATTGAAAAGAAATCAAAAGTATAAGGGAAAAATTGTAATTTTACTAAAATGTGAATTTGGGTTAAATTGAATAGAATGATTATTGAATTAAGCTGAATTTATTCATTTAGGTCAAGATAAACCACATACCGTTCTAGATCGAGGCAAAGAAAAAGCTTCGGACTAGTCGAGTTCATTTCCTACGTTTATCGTCGAGATAAGTTCGTACATCTATATAGTATTTTCAATTATGATTTAAATGTTATTATTGCATATTATTAAATTGTGTGTTGGCAGGAAAATTCAACGACGTAACGACGATCATCGATCTATGAAAAGGGATAGCTTCGGCTATCAATTATGAAAAGGGATGGTGACAACCATCGACTAATGAAAAGGGATGGTGACGACCATCAAATTATGAAAAGGGATAGCTTCGACTATCGAACTATGAAAAAGGATAACTTTGGTTATCGAATACAAAAAGGGATGGGCCAACCATCGTATTATTATCTCATGTGAAATTTGGTAAGAGCATTCAATGTAAATTACATTAGTTTGATGGAAGGTAAGTAATGTGTACCTTGTGAAAGTTAAGAGTACGAATGCACTTATATAAGTTTTTGAATTAGTAATTCTCATGCTGAATTAAGTTTACATGCTTTGTTGTTGTATATTGTATTGGCAAGATTAGACTGTATTTGTTACAAACTTACTAAGAATGACATGCTTACTTTGTGTTAATTTTTTTCGTGTTTTGTAGTTGTCGAAAGCTCGTTTGGGTTGGAAAGTCTTCGGAGATCTATCACACTATCTATCTGCTGTTTCGATACTTACTAATGTTTAATTTTAGTTGTAATGGCATGTATAGGTATTTTGGCTAATGTTGGCCTTGTGTTTTGGTTGTTGGAATAGCCATTTCGTTTGGCTTGTGACTTAGCATTTTAATGTTGATATAAGCTTAGTTTATGGCATGTAAATATTAACCTTATTATGGTCAATGTTTGGCTTAACATGTTTGATTTGTGATAGATAAATATGTATATTATAGAAGCCTTATAAGTTGTTGTGGTTTGGTATCTTGTTATTAAAGGTATATAAATTTCTATTGATGTTAATGAATGAATGGCATATTTTGTACCATTTGATAGGCTTTGGTAAGTAAATTCAATGGTTTGAATTGATGCAAGTTTAGTTGAAAGTTAGTTAGTCATTTTGGCCAATTTAAATACATGTTTAACCATGTTTATATATTGTTATTTGAGGTGCCTAAGGGCATATTGGTTGTATGATGTTATACTATATGTATATGACTTGTTTATGCTTGATTTTGGTGCCTTATTAAGGCATGTGCATATATGCATTTTGGTTATATGTACATACTAGTTTGGGTGAGAAAAATGACTTGTAAAATGGTCTATTTTTGTCCACACATGTAGAGTACAAGCATGTTCTCAACCGTGTATGACACATGGCCAGGTGACACGATCGTGTGTCCCCTGTAGGTTTTGAAGGGTTATAAGTTAGGTTGTTACACAGCCTAGCACATGGCCTGGCACACGGGCGTGTGGGGTTATTTTGAAGGGTATACGACCAGGCATACGGGCGTGTGGTTTGGCCATGTAACCCAAGTTAGTGAGTTACACGGGTACGAACATGGGCTGAGACACGGCCGTGTGTCCCTATTTCGAATGCCTACACGGCCGTGTGACCCCTGCAGTATTGAAAATTTTCATCTTTTTCTAATGTTTTTTTGAATTTTTGATTTAGTCCCGACTTGTTTCTAACGTGTTTTTAGGGCCTCAAGGGCTTGAATAGGGGATATTATGTATGTTATGAATTGGTTTTAATGTGATTATTGATTTGACTTGACTTGATAAGTTTAAAATTTATGTTCGCTTGATTTGAAAACTTTGGTAATGCTCTGTAACCTTATTCTGACGACGGATACGGGTTAGGGGTGTTGCAGATAATTGGGTCGTTCAGTTTGGTCATCTAATTAATTATTCCCATAATGTTTCACTAATTGATGAGTCCATTTCTCTTACAGAGATGGTGCCGGCGAATGGTGACTGGGACTAGCAGTATCTAAGAAGTTTCTTAGATGTTAATATTCTCTCCAACATTGCAGGTATTTTAGTTTTAAACCACCGTGTTGGATCCGATACTATGATATCATAATGGTCTTCTAATGGAAGCTTTTCAGTCAAATTTACCTATAAGTTTCTTAGAAAGGATGGCTTAATTCCTCAAAAAGAGAGTTTAACTCGTATGGTGTTTTCTAGGGCCTCAACATGATAGGCATTTCCTTTAGTTGGTTTTCAAGGAACGTTTATTAACTAATGAGAAACGATGTAAAAGAGGTATGCCAGATAATTCTTCTTGTAAGCTTTGCAGTTGTGTGAATGAATTGATCCTTCCTTAAGGGATTGTTGTACAATTAGAAATGTTTGGAAAAAGGTCTTGTTGTTGAGATGTTTGCATAGATTTTTCTCTCTATCACTAAAGGACTAGTTAATGGTTAACATGTGGAATGAGTTCATTTCAATTTTTCAGGAGTCTGATTGGAGCTCTCCGTTCGGTATTCTCTGCTGGAAGATTTGGAAATATAGATGTTTGTGTGTCTTCCAAAATGTCTCGTTCAACATAGATCACATCCTTATCTCCTCTTGGAGTTGGGCAAAAGCTCTCAAGACTTCTTCTGGAAAACTCGCTGGAAACACCGATGGACACAAGAGGTGTTGTAAGTGGATTCCACCCCCGTCAAGCTCTATTGAATTGAACACTGATGGTGCCCGTAATCCAAGTTCAAATTTAGCAACTTCGACAACGATGGCAAAAGATGAGTTTGGAAATTGGATAAGAGGGATAGGTAGAAATATTAGTAGCTGTAGTGTGGAGCATGCGGAACACTGGGCAATCAATGATGGTCTTACTATGGCATGGGATGCTCAATAGAGGGATGTTGTCGTTGAAACTAATTGTGCACTTGCTATCAAAGGGATCAATGGTGATGCAAGAGGTAATATACATAGAGACTTAGTTCTTAGGATCAAGGAGTAATGTCGTCGAGATTAGAATGTTGTTTTCAAACAAATCCCAAGGGAAGTGAATTTTTCCGCTCACTCATTGGTTGGTTTGATGAAGCTCTTCCAGATTGGCATCCAAATTTTCCATAGGGCTCTCAATTTAGCCAGTCACCAACTAAGGATAGATAGTATGGCTATGTCTTTGACTCCCATCATTTCCTGTTAGTTCAATATTCTATTTTTGTTAAAAAAGAATCAATAGTACACGAGGCCTAACTAAAAACTCATTTATTATTATTGTTGACACAATTTTAAGTTCAAAGTTGCACTTTATTGTAAATGCAATACTAAATGAATGAAGCAAATTAACTTTTGTAAACTTAATCAGCTTTCTAATAATATCGTATTATTACAGCAACACAAAGTCCATAATTTAGAGATAGTAGATTTTAACATGCTTAACCATTAAGAAATTTGGAGAAGTTAGGAGTAGTTTAAAGGTTGTATAAAAAGATTTTCAAATAATAGATACAATTAAATTATTCCATTTTTTATATAAAGAAGTGGTGTGGTGAAGATTAAAGACGGT
Source organism: Gossypium arboreum (assembly GCF_025698485.1). Classification (NCBI taxonomy): domain Eukaryota; kingdom Viridiplantae; phylum Streptophyta; class Magnoliopsida; order Malvales; family Malvaceae; genus Gossypium; species Gossypium arboreum. Next base: position 33,050,654 of record NC_069075.1, read on the forward strand.
TCATCTTACTTGGATAGAGAACCTATTGTGCCAATGGATGGTAAAAGTTAGAGAGTTGATAGAAATAAGAGGATTATGTAAGATGATAGAAAGAGAATAGGGCAAGAGATAAGTGAGCACGCCCCTCTTTGAGATGGGGAGAGTTTATATAGTGAACATCATTTAAGTTGCAGGATATGCAAGTGATAAGTGGCGACTATTTTGTCAAAGTTATCTAACTGCCAAAGATTGTTACCTTATGTGTTCATCAAGTTCAGGAAATAGTGTTGATGGCAGAGCTGGATCAGTAGAGCTAAGGTGGTGGAGTTAAAATTATTTTAACCTCGATTAAAAATATTTTTAAAATTTAAAAAAAATGAACTTTCTCCTAAAAATTTTCATGTCACTTGGACATTCTTAAAACAGTTTTTTTTCTTTATCATCACTTAATTTAATCCCTTTTTTGTTTCTTTTTGGATGAATGCTAATGGAGCCCTTAAAGTAATCAAAGTTGACTGGAATTGAAACTTGAGAGCATGGCAGTCCAGATTTGGAATAGTAAATTCCAAGATAAAGCTTGTTAACTATTGTGCATGGCACTACTAGCTTTACATCTTCCCCTGAATTTCCTTGGCATATACAGACTTTTTGACTTGTTTGAACTTTACAATGTCCAACCTCATGTCACGTGGACTTCTAACTCGCCGAAACTTATGGAACTTACCCGTTAGCATCTTTGACATAAATAATATAAAACAGGGCATGATTTAATATAATTTGCAATGTTATATATCGAATTTAATTTGATGTATTTGTATATATTAAAATTTAATATTAATTCAATTTTCATTTTTATTAATTTTGTTATCTATATAACATGATTTTCAGTTAACTTATGTATAAATGGTTGACATAATATTTTATTAGATTAAAAATAAGAAACCCTTTGTAAGTTTTTTTTTTTTGACAAAATATAAAAGATTTAGACCAGAATATTTGCCAACCAAACTATTTTTGGGATGAAAATGAATGAGGACAAATCTAACCCCTCATCTCTCTCTTTTTTTTCTTTCGTTTTGACTTTTCCTTGCCACATTCAGCCGAAGGCCTCAAATTAGAGTCGGAAGGAGCGGCTTGCATGTGAACAGACACAACCTACTTTAGGGTTTGGATTTGGGACAGCACCACGTTATATCTGTGTATCATTTTCCTTGAAAGGATTTCCAAGATGTTGATGTTTATTGTTACGGAATTCAGTAGGTTCAATGTATGTAGACCATTCCTTTTTACGTAGAAGGAACCTAATTGAGAGCTATAGTTACATTAGATATTGTCTGAGTTTTTTTTTTATTTCATTTTGTTGAAATAAAAACAAATCTAAAACGTTGGTACAATCTAATATATGCATATATGTATGATTTTATTTAGCTATTTATATCTTCGACCTAATTCTCCATACATGCACCTTCCAATTTCCATTGAGCACCGATTAAAAACAAAATCTTTTTCCATATTATCAATTTACAATTTGTTCAAGATGTCTTTATCCGTATGAAAACATAAAAAAGGAAAATTGAATATTGTTAATGAGTGAAGTGAATAAGGGAAGAAGATGAAGGAAAGAGAAGGGAGAGAAGGATGACAATTGGGAAGAGGTCTGTATTCTTTTGGGAGAGAGTCTAGAGATTCAAAAGGATAAGAATTACGTGAGCCCTTTGCATGATTTTTTTATAGTAAGAGATAAACTTACCTACGTGTCCTAAGATTGTTGACATGGAAGTTTGATTTGATACCCTTAATAGTGACGGTGATGTGATATCTTAGGATGAGACATGTTAGGGTGACTATCAATCAATTACTCTGAACCAACAAGTGAAGATCACATAGTCTTAGCGGAGCTATCCGTTTCCAAGATTCGTTAACTTGGGGTTCGCGAACTAACCTAGGTTCGCATATGTTTAGCTCTCTATCGATGCACGGTCAAGTTACGAGGTACGCAGTAAGGTCTGCAAAGCCCATTACACAAGGCATAACAAACATCAAATTGTTAAATTGGTTTTTTGAAACAATTATCTTTGCTATGCTAGATTTAAGGTTGAGATTGGTTTGGTTCAGTTTGGTTGTTTCAATGTTTTTGAATCGACTTGGAGTATTTAGTTTTTCCACTTTCAAATTGAAATTGAACCAGTGGACATGAGAAATAATTATTATCGAATCGTACTAAATTAGTATAGTTCGCTTCAAGTTTTGAGGTTCCAGATTATTTCTCGGCTTTGAGCTTTTTAAACTTTATTTAGATAAAATTGACTTTGGATTTGGACTTTCAATTTTACTTAGATAAAATTAATGTTGTTTAATGTGTCTTTGATACTATTTGACAATTTTTTTCAATTATACATAAAATCTCAATTAATATATTTATCTAAAATAATTTATAAAATCTATAATGGTAAATGTTTATTAAAAATCTTATTAAACATTGATTCAATCACTCTCAATCTTCATTGAACAAAATCAAATGTCAAATTATTTGTATTTTATAACTCTTAATGTGTAATGATAGAAAAAAGCACCCAACTTGAAAATGCTAATAACGATAGCCAAAATTTTAGAAGTTTTAATCATAATAACAATACAAAAAAGAACATAGCATATGATAAGTAAAAAAAAAAAGAACACTTGAATTCTTGGAAGTTTTAACAACAATAATAAATAAGAAAAGAATTCGTGAGAGACTGATGTTGAAATTAGATTTAGGGTTTTTTTATTTAATTATAGAATATATAAAAGGGGAGTGATCCATTTACCCCGATGTAAAACTAAAGTGGTTTTACAACCTTACAAAACTTTTTATACGACTAATATTTTAACAATCTAACCGTTGAATTTTTCAAGATATTTGTACTTGTCATGCATGTACAATTTTGAATAGATATGATATCTCCATCATATCAATCTAAAATATTGTCTATATTAATATATATTTAACGTTTAAAAGTTTTTCTTACAGAAAATAAATAGTTAGAAATTTTTAATTTAAGTCAAACTTGACATACATGATTGCATGCATGAAATATGATGGTTGAAATGTTATTATATTAATCATATCAAAAATTATGGAAGAGTGTAAAATCATTTTAGTTTTACTTACACTAGTATAACTGGATCCTCCACTATATAAAAGCATAATAAAAGCCATATTTAGAATTTAGAAGTAATAGGTTATGTTTTAGGTTTTAAATGGGTTTATATATTAGGTTTATATGCTTAAAAAATTATTAAGTTTTTATCTTTTAAGTTTCAATTTTTAAAAAAAATTCAATGTTCAATGAAATAAACTCAAACTGACCCTAATTGATATGATTCAATAATATCATCTAACTAAAGTAGAATCGAACTATAAAAAACTTGAACTAAACTAAACCGAATAAAATTATCAATTCGACTCGATTTCTCAATTTCATCGATTTTTTCTCAGCACAAGCTAGCGTACAAGCATTATATTACAACTAAATAATCCGTTATATTAGGTGACTGGGCAAATCAAGAATAAAGAATGGCAGGTTTAGACCACATATATTCATGGTAATTTTACTTCAAACGGAACCTCTCTTTTATCTCCTTCATCTTCATTTTTTAATATACTTTTTTTTTTTGTCGTTGCATTCTTCATTTTTAAACACTTACACTGATTTAAGCATGAAAATGTGCTTCGACAACCCCGAATTTACCTTCGTCTTGGAGGAACACGAGAGCATCCAAGTTCATTCTACAGTCTTAGAAGAGCATCTCCAAGCCCAATATAATTGAAAATGTACAAACAAGGTTAAGGCAAAATTATGACTAAATTTTATTTACTTTAACCTTTGTAAAATGTGTTAGAATTTTTCTTAAGTAATTCATGGAACTTTATCGGTCCACCACCACCCATAAAACTGTTGATTTTCAGTCTACATATGGCATTAGATAGAACAAGGACTGAAATGCTCCACAAACAAAAATTAAGTGTTGAGATTTGGCAGAATGCTTCAATCATATAATGGGGTTGGACGGTAGGTTCAATATTATGTCTCTTTTTTTCTTTTGTCATGTCCTTTTCTTTCATTATTCTCCTCTGCCAGTATACCAAAGTACAGATAATTGGAAATAAAATCTATCTAACTGAAGATTAGGTACGACAAATTGGAGCTAATTGAATTAGTGGACATGATTTAGTTTAGTCTATTGGATTAGTTCGATTTCAGTTGGATCCAACCAACCGATTTAAGTTGTCTTACAACATTAGCAATGTTATCTGTCATGGTTACATTTATTGTTGAAACATGGCTTATAATTCTTCAAGTAACAATTTTTAACATTGTTAAATTACTCGCAATTTTCACTTGTATCATTTATGATTTGTGATTTATGCAGTAAATATTAGAATTTATGTTAGAACTGAGTGACCCGAGTCCTTATTTAAATAAAGTACAATGGTAAAATAAAATAAAAGTAAAATCCATATAGAACTACACTTCTTTTATTTTATTCTAGAATAAGGTTTTTAAACCTTATTAAACTCCATCTATTTGATATTGATTAGAATAAGGTATTTCAATCTTAGTACACTCCTATTAGAATATGGTTTTACAAGCCTATAAATAGACATAGTCTACTCCTCTTGTAATCATTCAAATTCGACATAGTGAATTTTCTTCTCTTTTGCCCGTAGTTTTTTCCCGAAAGGTTTCTACGTAAAAATCTATGTGTTCTTTATTTTTAATTCTCTTTTCTTTGCGATATTGTCATCACCGGCATTCTATTGTTTACTAATTGGTATCAAAGCTTCTGGGTTTTTCATCTCAATCACGGTAATGGCGTCTTTGAATTATGAAATTTCGTTGTTGGATCGCAACACCAGATTTGCATTGTGGCATATTAAAATGCAAGAAGTTTTTGCACAGATGGATCTGGAGGATGCCCTGCTAGGGATAGATAAAATGCATTCAACATTAACAAATGAAGAGAAGAAGCATAAGGATCGAAAGGCATTAACACAATTACATCTACATTTGTCTAATGAAATTTTTTAGGATGTGATGAAGGAGAATACCATCGCTGCATTATGGAAGAAGCTGGAACAAATATGTATGTTGAAAACTCTAGCCAACAAGTTGCATATGAAGCAGCGTCTTTATGCTCATCGTTTGGAGGAAGGTGCATCTGTGCACGAACACTTAACAGTGTTTATAGAAATTCTCTCAAACTTGGAGGTCATAGAGGTTCAATATGATAAGGAAGATCTAGGGTTGATTCTACTTTGTTCCTTGCTTTCGTCGTATTCAACCTTTAGAGACACAATTTTATATAACTGTGAGTCTCTCACGATTGATGAGGTTTATGATTCTTTGACCTCGTATGATAAGATGAAACATCTTGTGTTTAAAATCGACTCTCAAGGAGAGGGTCTCATTGTTCATGGGAGACAAGATCGGAATGCTGATGATTATCATGGAAGGACACAGGAACAAAATCCCCGCAGTAAATCTAATGGTAGATCGAAATCTTCAAATAGAGGTAAAACTTGTAACTTCTATAAGAAGAAATGACACATTAAATCTGAGTGTTATAAGCTACAGAACAAGATGAAAAGGGAGGCTACGAATCAAAAAGAAAAACAACTAGAAAATTTCTGTGAAGTTGATGTTGTAGAAGACTATAGTGATGGTGAATTTCTAGTCGCTTCTGTCAACAATTCTAATGTGAGCGATGAGTGGATCCTTGATTCGGGCTGCACCTTTGACATGAGTCCCAATCAGGATTGGTTTACAACTTACAAAATAGTGTCTAAAGGTGTTGTTTTGATGGAAAATAATACATATTGTAAAATTGCAGGTGTTGGAACAATTAAAGTTAAGATGCTTGATGGAGTTGTTAGAATACTCAGTGGCGTACGAAATGCTCCAGAATTGAAGAGAAATTTAATTTCGTTGAGTACTCTTGATTCAAAAGGGTACAAATACACAGCTGAAAGTGGGGTTTTAAATACTTCCAAAGGTTCCCTAGTTCTGATGAAAGGGCAGAGAAAGACTGCCAAGTTATATGTTCTGCAGGGTTCTATTGTTACAGGTGATGCAGCTGTCACTTCTTCTTCCTTGTTAGATGATGGTATTACTAAAATTTGGCATATGCGCCTAGGGCATATATGTGAGAATGGTATGGCAGAATTGAGCAAAAAAAGATTTCTTGATGGGTAAGGAATTTGCAAGTTAAAGTTTTGTGAACACTGCATTTTTGGGAAGAAAAAGTGAGTTCGAGTCATTAGAAGAAACCATAACATGAAGGGAACATTGGAGTATATTCATTCTGATCTATAGGTGCCATCAATAGTGTCTTCGAAAGGTGGAGCTAATTATATGCTAACTTTCATTGATGATTTTTCCAGAAAAATTTAGGTGTTCTTCCTAAAGCAGAAATGTGATGTGTTTTCCGCATTTAAGTCTTGGAAAACTATGATTGAAAAATAGATTGGAAAGTAAATAAAATACCTCCACGCAGACAATGGCTTAGAGTTCTGTTATGATGGGTTTAATAAACTGTGCAAGCCAAAAGGGATCGTGAAACTTTTGACAGTTTGTCATACTCCACAGCAAAATGGCGTTGCAGAACAAATGAACAGAATGATCATGGAGAAGGTTTGATGTATGTTGTCAAATGCCAACTTACCAAAGTTTTTTTGGGCCGAATCAGCATCTACTGCATGTTGTTTGATCAACTGATCTCTATCCGTTTACATTGAAAAAAAGATTCCACAAGAGGTATGGTCTGGTAATCCTACTGAATATTCTAATTTAAAGATCTTTGGGTGTCCTGCGTATTCTCATATTGATAATGGAAAATTGGAACCGAGATCCACTAAATATTCTTTTCTTGGTTATAAATCTGGTGTAAAAGGGTATAAGTTATGGCGTCCTGAAAATAGAAAAGTTGTGATTAGCAGAGATGTTGTTTTTGATGAAACTGTTATTTTACCTAACTTATCTCTTAAAGACTCTTCCAATAAAGAAAATTAAAAGTAGGTGGAGCATCAGATTAATCCAGAATCTACAACAGAGTCGACTCCTCAAGCGAGTACAAAAATTTAGAATAGAGTTGCTTCTTCACGACAATACTCTATCGCCAAAAAATAGAACTAGAGGAGAAATTAAACTGTAACGCCCCGTACCCGAGACCATTTCCGGAGTCGAACACGAGGTGTTAATAGACTTAATTTATTACTTAAACAGCTCATACAATTCATTTTAAAATTTCCAGACAAGCTGGCTAACTGCATCACAGTCGCTTTAAAAATCATATCTCGAGTTCCGAAACTCGAAATCCAATTCCATAAATTTTTCCTGAAACTAGACTCATATATCTATCTACTAATTTCTTTCTAGAATTTTTTGTCTGGCCAATTAGTACAGTTTATTAGTTGAAATCTCCCCTGTTTCAGGGTTCGACTACTCTGACCTCTGTGTATTACGAATCAGATATCTCCCTCTACAGAGCTTCAATGACTATGCTGTTTGTCTCTAATAAAACTAGACTCAATAAGGAATCTATAAATATAAAGCATGACTTCTAATTATCTTTGTAAAATTTATGGTGAATTTACAAAGTCATAACAGGGGATCCAGAAATCGCTCTGGCCCTGTTTCACAAAAATTTAAACATCTCATAAACTATAACTCATATACCTATTTTGTTCCATCCATATGAAAATAGACTCATAATTCTTCAATTCCATATATTATTCATCATCTAATTGTATCTCTACTATTTTTAGTGATTTTTCAAACTCACGTCACTGGTGCTGTCTGAATCTATTTTATGGTAAATTTTACCTATTTCATGGTTTCCATGGATTAGCTAGCAATTTAGCATACATAACAACAAATATGATCATGATTAGCCATTCCAATGGCTAATCATTACCAAGCATTTCCATACCACTCAATAACCATATCATAAGACCATATATACAAAATGATTATAATGCTATACATGCCATACTCAAAATATACAAGCCAATATGCCAAGATGGTATACGGATAGTGTGAGCGAGCCTCCGACCGTTCCCGATTTCCGAGCTGGCTTGTCAAAACTACAAGGAATGACAAGGAGGGAGTAGCATAAATGCTTAATAAGTTCACATGCAAATAGCAAGTAACATAACCATATATGCAAACATAAAACATCATTTGCATAATCATCACCAAGACATTCATATCACATTTTCATTTATCATCTTACCATATTGTTGTTATATCGATTTTTCAACCCGAAGGTTAAATACATACCTGTTCAAAGTATCCATTTCACAACACTTACCAATACGTCCCTTTCATCTTTAGTATTCCTCCATTTCAGTAGAACTTTACTCGTTGAACACATCGGAATATAATTCGGATACATGGAAAGTTTGCACATAAGTGCCACATATGTAGCCAAGCTACCATGTAACCCGCCCATAAGTGAACTCGGACTCAACTCAACGAGCTCGGGCGTTCGCATCCATAAGTGAACTCGGACTCAACTCAACGAGCTCGGATGCCTAGTTACATCTCTCGAACTCGGACTCAACTCAACGAGTTCGGACATTCGCATCCATAAGTGAACTCGGACTCAACTCAACAAGTTCGGATGCTCAACCATCCTAGTGACATGTCACTTGTATCCTAATCTATTCCTAAGGTTCAAACGGGCTTTTTTCCTCGATCTCACATCTTTGCCGTCTTCCACGGAATATCGGAACCGATACTCGGTGATAGTTCATACTCATCAAGTAATTCACATAATTACATATTATTCAACAATAACCACAAAACATAACGTTTCATGATAATAATAAGCATCATATCATATAAACAACATTAAATTCCTTAAAACAACAATTATGTTACTACATTTACACATGAACTTACCTCGTATGCGAAAATGACTACTTTTACCATTTCGTCCACAACTTGTTATTTTCCCATTTTAGCCCGAATTTCAGTTTTCCTTGCTCTATCATTTAAAATATAGTCTAATTAGGACTCACATTATTCAAATTGACCCAAAATCATATTTTGGAAAAATTACAATTTTGCCCCTAAACTTTTGCATATTTACACTTTTGCCCCTAGGCTCGGGAATTAAACTTTATTCCTTATTCTTATGTTTTATAACATGCTGATCATTTTTCCCTTCTATGGCAACATCAAATTCTCACTCTAACATGTACTTATGACTATTAGGTATTTTTACCGATTAAGCCCTTTTGCTCGTTTTCACTTAAAACCGAGTAGCACAAGTTGTCTACCATAATTTAAAACCTCATATTCTATCATAAAACACCAAAATACATAAATTTCACCTATGGGTATTTTTCCAAATATGAACCCTAGGTTGAATTATTGCTAGCATAAGCTTAATTAAGCTACCGGGACTCCAAAAACGTAAAAATCATTAAAAACGGGGCTTGGAATCAGTTACTATGGAGCTTGGAAGCTTGAAACAAACCCTAGCTATGGAGAACCCTTGAAATTTCGGCCTAATGAAGAAGATGGACAAAAATTGGCTTTTAATTTTGTTTTTAATTCATTTTAATAACTAAATGACCAAAACACCCTTACTACTAAACTTTCCAAAAATTCCTTCCATGTCCTAATTTTGTCCATGAACTTAAAATTGGTCAAATTGCTATTTAAGACCTCCTCATTAATATTCCAAAACAATTTCATACTAAAAACTTCTAGAATGCAAGTTTTGCAACTTATTCGATTTAGTCCCTACTTTCAATTCAAGCACTTTAGGCATAGAATTTCATCACGAAATTTTCACACAATCATGCAATCATATCATAGACCTAAAAATAATCATAAAATAATTATTTCTATCTCAGATTTTTTGGACACGAAACCACTATTCCGACTAGGCCCAAAATTAGGATATTACAACTCTCCCCCCTCGTGGATTTTCGTCCCAAAAATCTTACCGTAAAAGTGGTCTTCACTTTTAATCTCATATTCATTGTCAAGAACTTGCACTTAGACTGCACCTCCATTACATCTCTTCAATTTCTCATATGATCTAAAAGCTTACAGCCTCAACTCTCAACTGTTCTTAAACTTTCAACCCTTCTCGCTTCCCATGATATCATGACATAAAACCCGGATCTCAACTTGATTTAATTGAGACCGAATTCCAAGAAATCCAACAATCAAAGAGACACGAAATTCCATGAATCATGAGTAGGAATTCATTCAATACTGATATGATTTATAGATCTCGCCAAACATTTAACAATAGGATACATCACATTTTCCTCTTTCCGCCATAGAAATAATTCTGATATGTCCTCAAGAATAATCCTTCTCATTTCCATCCCAATATCAACACTGACAAGGATAATTTTGATAGATACCAATGCTCGGCTTTAACCCCTTTAACAACTCCGATTTTATGTAACATCGGATGCTCTAAATTATCACATTACCTCACTGTCTTGAAATACATCACAATTCATACAACAGTACATTACTGAAAGTCAGGAAGTCTTTACTCAATGTAGACTAGTCTAGTTCGACGCTTGATTACCAATATTCTCATCTATCCGAACTCTGTCAACATGTAATAAACTTTTCAGCTTTCACAAGATGGAAACCTTATCATTTGTAGTGACTTAAACTAATATCCAACTCTTTTCTAATAAATATACACTTCTCGTTCAAACTATTTACTCTTTTATCCGTACAAAATGAAATTCTATTATCGACTTAGAAAAATAATCCCGACATAATTGTCACATGAAATCTTTCAAATAAATAATTTACCATACCGATTGAAACTCGCACTTTTATCACCTATGCCTTTATCGATGTCAAATCCTTACGAAATTAGAAAAATCCCAATACTAAAATCACCACATTACTAAGATCAAATTAGAAGTATAGTCATATTTGATATGATTATCACGAAATGAAGAACGACTTGAACACGAGTCATAATTGACAAATTATGGAACAAAGATAACAAGGAAACTGAATAAAGAAATCCAAGATAGAGAAATCCGAATAAAGAAATCCGAATAAAGAAACCCAAGATACGATACTATGCCGAGAATCGAAAACCAAACTCATAGAGAAAATACGAATACCCGATAATTCTTCAAAGAAAGAAAGTCCGAAGAAAACATCATTTAATCCCATCAAATCAAATATAACAAGATCAATATATCTTCCCATACATATATATCGATGAAGCATCAAGTAGAAGAAAGAATCATAATATCATACGTATTCTCTCATCAATTCTTATAAGACGAAATGAAATAGAATACCCGATGAAATAGAGCAATATAAATTATAAACCAATCAGACTACCAATGCTTTCATCCAACACCGAATTAGAAGACATTCCCATATAACAAGAATTTCTTCGAAGATCAATGACCATAGAAATATTTACGAGAACGGGTAAACACATAGAACATCTCAAAAGAGACTGCTAAATCTGTCTAGTCATAATCACACACTCGGATAGTTCACATTTCAATTATCATTTCCCCAACTAGTTTTGCCGTCACAAATTTCATATTAAACCATTCACTAAAGAAGGCCAATTCTGAATAAATTTTGATTTACACTTTTCTCGACCTTGCACCTGAGTAATTCGGTTTACCAAGGAGAATTCCTTTTCTAACTGGGATAGTGCATAACTCCAATAATCTTTACGTCAATCCGATACTTTACTGGCTCTGACTTTACTTATCAGCTCATTTTCAATCTCTAATCATACTTATAATTATTCTATCACTGTACTCTTTGGGTTCTCAACTGAAAACTTATTCAATACAAATTTCATGAAATTCCATTATAAGTACCACTTCGGTAAGGGAGAGGGGTTGTAGGACCTCTGACTCGACTTTCTTATACATACACATATGACACAACTTCCATCATCATAGTAACATCATCAAAATCATGTCATTCATTCATGTTGGCTTACACCAATTTTCCTATTGTCCCATTTAGACAATATACTTATGCATACATTCTATGTTTTCTAGACAGCTTTACTTATCCATTCATTTAATTAAATTAATTCATGCTCATGACATTATATAAGGCCAAACAAACATAGATATTTGCATCACAATCACAACTTTCATTTCGTGCATCATCATGTACATATCATTACAATCATATAATTCAGTCCAACAATTTAACATAGATAAGTTCATTTCATTATAATCCTTTATCTCATAAAAATTATATATCATTAACATTTATCAACATTCGACGTCCAAATCAAGACAAGGACATTTTCACTCGTATCATAATATTATGACCTTTATTCATACCTCTACTACTTTCTATTTATTCCGTTCATCTTATCAAGTAAGCCACATACACTACATCATATGAGCATTAAGCAAATATGAATATTTATCACAACATGAACTTTCATCTCACATATTATCACATATGTATCATAAACTTTTATTCATACTTTTCTGAACCGAGACTTATCATAATCAAAACTTTACTCAAATACCATCACATAACCGTGAACATGGTCAGCACAGCTCTGTTGGAGAGTACCCTGTCTAAATAAGACGGTACTCATACGCGTCGGAAGACATCACACTATCACAAATCAGTGGCATGTATAGCTAAACTTTTACACATGCTCGGTTAGTTCGAGAACTGACTAAACCTGCTCTGATACCACTAAATGTAACGCCCCATACCCGAGACCATTTCCGGAGTCGAACACGAGGTGTTAATAGACTTAATTCATTACTTAAACAGCTCATACAATTCATTTTAAAATTTCTAGACAAGCTGGCTAACTGCATCACAGTCGCTTTAAAAATCATATCTCGAGTTCCGAAACTCAAAATCCAATTCCGTAAATTTTTCCTGAAACTAGACTCATATATCTATCTACTAATTTCTTTCTAGAATTTTTTGTCTGGCCAATTAGTACAGTTTATTAGTTAAAATCTCCCCTGTTTCAGGGTTCGACTACTCTGACCTCTGTGTATTACGAATCAGATATCTCCCTCTACAGAGCTTCAATGACTATGCCGTTTGTCTCTAATAAAACTAGACTCAATAAGGAATCTGTACATATAAATCATGACTTCTAATTATCTTTGTAAAATTTATGGTGAATTTACAAAGTCAGAATAGGGGATCCAGAAATCGCTCTGGCCCTGTTTCACAAAAATTTAAACATCTCATAAACTATAACTCATATACCTATTTTGTTCCATCCATATGAAAATAGACTCATAATTCTTCAATTCCATATGTTATTCATCATCTAATTGTATCTCTACTATTTTTAGTGATTTTTCAAACTCACGTCACTGGTGCTGTCTGAATCTATTTTATGGTAAATTTTACCTATTTCATGGTTTCCATGGATTAGCTAGCAATTTAGCATACATAACACCAAATATGATCATGATTAGCCATTCCAATGGCTAATCATTACCAAGCATTTCCATACCACTCAATAACCATATCATAAGACCATATATACAAAATGATTATAATGCTATACATGCCATACTCAAAATATACAAGCCATTATGCCAAGATGGTATACGGATAGTGTGAGCGAGCCTCCGACCGTTCCCGATTTCCGAGCTGGCTTGTCAAAACTACAAGGAATGAAAAGGAGGGAGTAGCATAAATGCTTAATAAGTTCACATGCAAATAGCAAGTAACATAACCATAAGCAAACATAAAACATCATTTGCATAATCATCACCAAGACATTCATATCACATTTTCATTTATCATCTTACCATATTGTTGTTATATCGATTTTTCAACCCGAAGGTTAAATACATACCTGTTCAAAGTATCCATTTCACAACACTTACCAATACGTCCCTTTCATCTTGAGTATTCCTCCATTTCAGTAGAACTTTACCCGTTGAACACATCGGAATATAATTCGGATACATGGAAAGTTTGCACATAAGTGCCACATATGTAGCCAAGCTACCATGTAACCCGCCCATAAGTGAACTCGGACTCAACTCAAAGAGCTCGGGCGTTCGTATCCATAAATGAACTCGGACTCAACTCAACGAGCTCGGATGCCTAGTTACATCTCTCGAACTCGGACTCAACTCAACGAGTTCGGACATTCGCATCCATAAGTGAACTCGGACTCAACTCAACAAGTTCGGATGCTCAACCATCCTAGTGACATGTCACTTGTATCCTAATCTATTCCTAAGGTTCAAACGGGCTTTTTTCCTCGATCTCACATCTTTGCCGTCTTCCACGGAATATCGGAACCGATACTCGGTGATAGTTCATACTCATCAAGTAATTCACATAATTACATATTATTCAACAATAACCACAAAACATATGTACTCATTATATATATACTCATTAGGCATCAAAGTCGCATATGTACGAAATCATGAATCGAACTCAACACATTAGTTAATATTCCTCTTAGCCGAATTTTCTAAGCCAAGAATAGGCATCAATATGCTTGCCTCTAACCGAATGCATGCACACCAATTTCCCTTCATGTGGCCGAATATGCATGCCCATGTTGAGGCCAATTGTACACTTAATACCACACAAAACAGCATACATTTTACTAACTAACGATTACATATCGTAGCTCAATACACCTCTCTCATTTACTTCATAACCAAACATCATCACAAGCAAATATACACTTGAAATAGTATATATGTCATACCAATACATCATGTGCAAACATATATTCATGTAGGTGCAAGGGCCGAATTCTCAAGTGGCTTATATCCAAATATATACACATATCCAAAGCTTAAATCTTACTTACCATGCAACATGCATGAATCATACTTATGGATATACCATGGCCGAATACCACAACACCATACCGTTTCAATTTGGTCATGGTTAAACAAAGAACTTAGTATCTCATTCAAAAATGCTAAAAGAAAATCTAAGAATCCTCAATCCACCATCACATGTATCATTATCAAGCTTGATATTTAGCATGCAATGGCATTAACACCATATTCACTTTGGCCGAATTTCATTCCCATGACATAGCAAAGATTTGAACCATGGGCTAACAAGAACATCAAGCTAGCAACTAAAAACATGCATGAATCTCATGGCACAACCTCAAACATACCTTAATCTTGATGCAAGTATAGCCAACCTCTTCCTAATCCTCTTCCAAAACAAACATGAAGCAAAATTCCTTCCTTCCTCTAGTATTTTCGGTCAAGGGAGAAAAATGGATGAACAAATTTTTTTCTTCTCTTTCCTCAATACACGGCAAGGGGTTTCACTCACACACACATTTTTTTTTCTTTCTTTATCACCCATACTTATTTGTTTATTGTTTCTCCCTAATGCACCAACAAAACATGTTTCATGACATGTTTAGCCCATACACCCTTGTCATGGCGGCCATTAGCTAATAAATGGGAAATTGACATGCAAACCCCTCATTTTTGCATGCATGATCAACTAGTCATTACACATTTCCCTCATACTTTTAAGGTTTACTACTAGGTCCTTTCTAGTGAAATTCACATTTATAACTCTAAATTAAAGCATAAAAATGTCACACATGAGTTAACACATATTATAGGCATCAAAATAAATATCAAATTATTTTATGCCTCGGTTTTGTGGTCCCGAAACCACATTCCGACTAGGGTCGTTTTAAGGTCACAACTCTCCCCCACTTAAGAAATTTTCGTCCCCGAAAATCTTACCGGTAAATAGGTTTGGGTAACGCTCTTTCATAGAGTTCTCGGGTTCCCAAGTAGCTTCTTCCATCCCGTGTTTGAGCCATAACACTTTTACTAACGGAACCCTTTTGTTTCGCAACTCCTTCACTTCACGAGCTAGGATACGAATCGGTTCTTCTTCATAACTCATATCGGATTGAATTTCAACCTCTGATGGACTAATTACGTGCGACGGATCAGATCTATAGCGCCGAAGCATCGAAACATGAAAGACGTGAATCTTTTCAAGTTCAGGGGGCAAAATCAAACGATACGCAACTGGACCGACTCGTTCGGATATCTCATATGGCCCGATGAACCTCGGGCTCAATTTGCCTTTACGGCCAAATTTGAGTATCTTTTTCCAAGGCGAAACTTTAAGAAACACTTTATCTCCCACTTGATACTCAATGTCTTTTCATTTCAGATCCGCGTACGACTTCTGACGATCGGAGGCTATCTTCAGATTTTCACGGATTACTTTTACTTTCTGTTCAGCATCTTTAATCAAATCCACTCCAAAAATTTTGTTCTCACCGAGCTCGGTCCAAAACAATGGTGTACGACATCTACGCCTGCACAAGGCCTCGTAAGGCGCCATCTTAATACTTGATTGAAAACTATTGTTGTGCGAATTCAATCAAAGGTAAGTACTGCTCCCATGAACCACGAACTCGAGGATGCAACATCTCAACATATCCTCAAGTATCTGAATTATCCGCCGGATTGACCATCGGTTTGGGGGTGAAAGGCGGTCTTGAAATGCAACTTGGTACCCAAAGCTTCTTGCAATTTCTTCCAAAATCGCGAGGTGAATCTCGGATCTCTATCCGACACAATGTAAATCGGTACCGTGTAATCTCACAATCGAGAAACGATAATTCAGCTAGTTTATCCAATGAAAATCCGACGCATACGGGGATAAAGTGAGCCGACTTAGTCGATCTATCAACAACAACCCAAATCGCGTCCTTCTTACTTGCGACAATGGCAATCCGGACACAAAGTCCATTGTGACTCGATCCCATTTCCACTCGGGTATCGTAATCGGTCAAGTAATCTCAAGGCACTTGATGTTCCGCTTTCACTTGTTGACATATTAAACATCTCAAACAAAGTCGGAGATGTCTTGTTTCATACCATGCCACCAAAACCGACGCTTTCAAATCGTTGTACATCTTCGTACTCCCGGGTGGATTGCCATTCGGCTACAATGGGCTTCGTTCGAATTATCGAAATAAGTTCAATTCTTTGGAACACACAGACGACTTCGAACCTCAAACAATCGTCATCATCAATTTGAAACTCCGATTCCTTGTTCGAACACACTCACCCGTTTTGCAAGCAACTCATCATCAACTTTCGAGCTTCACGAATTTGATGAGTCAACAATGGTTTGGCCTTTAATTCGCTACTAACACATTGTCGGGTAGGATAGACAAGTGTACATTCATCGTCAGAAAAGCAAACAAAGTGATTTCGGCTTAAGGCGTCCGCAACCACATTAGCCTTTCCCGGTGATAATCAATGACGAGCTCATAATCTTTTAACAACTCGAGCCAACGTCTTTGTCGCAGATTTAAGTCTCTTTGAGTCATCAAATATTTGAGACTTTTGTGATCCGAATACACATGGCACTTCTCACCAAATAAGTAATGTCGCCATATCTTTAAGGCGAATACGATGGCAGCCAATTCGAGTTCATGGGTTGGATAATTTTTCTCATGTGGCTTTAATTGTCTCGACGCGTAGGCCACAACTCGACCTTCTTGCATCAATACGCAACCTAACCCAAGTAGGGAGGCGTCACTATAAATGACAAACTCTTTGCCAGATTCGGGTTGCACTAAAACTGGAGCTTCATCAAATGAGTTTTCAATTGATCGAAACTTTTCGACACTTTTCCGTCCATTCAAACTTGACATCCTTCAAGCGGTTTCGTCATGGGTGTGGCTATCATCGAGAATCCTTTTACAAACCGTCGGTAGTAACCGCAAGTCCCAAAAAGCTCGAACCTCGAATATTTCTGAGGCTTCCAGCTAAGTATGGCTGAAATTTTGCTCGAGTCGACTCGAATACCCGATCGCAGATACCACATGACCCAAGAAGCTAACCTCTCTAACCGAACTCACACTTGCTGAACTTAGCGTATAACTGCTTATCCCGTAAAATTTGCAACACTAATCTCAGGTGCTCCGCATGTTCGGTCTCGTCTCTTGAATAGACCAAGATGTCGTCAATGAACACAACTACGAACCGATCCAAATATGGTCTGAAGATCCAATTCGTCAAATCCATAAATACCGCAGGGGCATTAGTGAGCCCAAACGGCATCACTAAGAACTCGTAGTGACCATATCTCATTCTGAAGGCAGTTTTGGGTATGTTCGAATCTCGAATTTGCAACTTATAATAGCCCGATCTCAAATCTATTTTTGAGAACACTGAGGCTCCCTTCAGTTTGTCGAACAAATCATCGATACGCAGTAACGGATACTTGTTCTTTATTGTCACTTTATTAAACTGACGATAGTCGATGCACAACCTCATGGTTCCGTCCTTCTTTTTCACAAACAACACTGGTGCACCCCAAGGTGAAAAACTCAGGCGAGCAAAGCCTCTATCCACCAACTCTTGCAACTTAGCTTTCAACTCCTTTAATTCCATTGGTGCCATACGATACGGAGCTATCGAAATCGGTGTGGTCCCAGGTACAAGCTCAATGCCAAACTCTATCTCCCGAACAGGTGGCAAACCCGATAATTCTTCGGGAAAAACATCCGGGTATTCACAAACCACCGGTACAGATTCGGGTTTTATTCCTAACTCCTTATCATCAAGTACATACGCAAGGTATGCTTCGCACCCCTTTCTTACATACTTCTGGGCCAACATTGATGATATTACAGCTGGCAACCCCTTCAAGTCCGTAGGTTCAACTCGGATCGTCTCGTTATTTGCGCACCTCAATTCAATAGTCTTGCTTTTGCAATTCACAACCGCATCATGCGTGGTCAACCAATCTAACCCAAGAATAACATCAAATTCATCGAACGGCAAAAGCATCAAGTCCGCCGAAAAACAAGAACCTCGAATTACTAGGGGACATTTCTTACACACTTTGTCGACCAGCACGTAACGACCCAAAGGATTTGACACCCGAATTATAAACTCAGTAGACTCAATAGGTAAAGTCTTACTGGATGCTAAGGTTTCGCAGATATAAGAATGAGTAGAACCAGGGTCAATCAAAGCAATCACATTAGTATCAAAGAGAGTGAAAGTACCGGTAATAACATCTGGCGAGGAAGCATCCTCACATGCACGTATAGCATAAGCCCTAGCAGGAGCGCGAGCCTCGGATCTGGTCGTAACATCTCTAGATCCTCTCTGACCACCACTAGCATTGCCCGTATTTCCAGATGGTCTACCTCAAACAGTGGTAGCACCCGGTTTCCCACTCTGATTTGTATTCTGTTCAGACAACCTCGGGCAATCTTTAATAAAGTGGTTGACCGATCCGCACTTGTAACAGAGCGGTCACGGAACCTCAGACTTCCGAATGCCATTTGCCACAATGTCGACACTGCTCGTCTCGACGTTCATTCCCAACACCGGCGAATCGAAGTGCCTCGTGTACCCATTGTGGGTCGATCACGATCTCGTCTAAAAGGCCCGGCGCCTCTAGACCGCCCACATCATCTCTAAATTTCTTCGATGCATGTTGAAGAGACTTTCCGAGGATCTTTTGAAACTCTCCGGTTCCCACATCAACTTTTGTTTTTCTTTTCTAAGCTCTTCGCTTTACAAGCTCGCTCAACAAGTACTACGAACTCTCGTATTTCAAGAATGCCAACGAACATTTTATGTCTTCATTCAGCCCATCCTCGAAGCGTTTACACATGACGACCTCGGACGAAACACATTCCGGCGTATCTACTAAGTCTAACAAATTTTCGCTCGAATCGATGGCGACATAGAACCTTGCTTAAGCTTAAGAAATTCCTTCCGTTTTTGATCAACAAATCTCGATCGATATACTTTTTCCAAACTCGGTTTGGAAAAACTCCCAATTACTTACTCTCGGGCTGTGAAGTTAGAGTGCTCCACCAATAGTAGGCGTAATCACGTAGCAAAGAGATAGCACACTTTAGGCATTCATCGGTGTACAAGATAGCTCATCGAGTACAGGATAGTGTTGTCCAACCAAAATTCAGCTTGTTCGCATCGTCGCTATCCGTAGCTTTAAATTCAGTAGCCCCATGTTTTGGATTCTATCAATCGGGGCTTATTCGACCTTATTTGGTCGGCCACGGAGGCATTACAAAGGGGTGTGTTTGTTGAGAATGGAGGTTGTGGAACAGCCGTATTAGTTCGAATGTATTGGTTGAACCAATCATTCATCACGCTATAAAAGGCTTGCCTAGCCTCATCATTCAGATTGCTAGCAACAGGTTGAGAGTCCGCCGGCGCTGTCCCTTGTGCAGGAGCAGGCGCCACACTCTCCACATCATCAGCTATCGCTCGGTTGGGATCGGGATCCATTACTATAAATAAACACAAATTCAAACGTCAGAAATCACCACACTATCAAATAATCACAAAAAATGGCATGTATAGCTAGACCCAAACACATTACGGTAGTCCTAGAACCGACTAAACCGTAGCTCTGACACCAATAAAATTGTAACACCCACTGCCGAGTCCGTTATCGAATCGAACACAAGGTGCACACAAACTTAGTTTAACTATCTTCACAGTCCATTTAGAAATTTCCAGACAAGCTGGTTACTGCATCAGTGACGTCTTAAAAATCATATCGTGAGTTTCAAAGCTCAAAAATTTGTTTCGTAATTTTTCCCTGAAACTAGACTCATTTTTCCATCTACATATTTTTTTCTAGAATTTTTGGTCGAGCCAATTAGTACAGTTTATTAGTTAAAGTCTCCCCTGTTGCAGGGATCGACTACACTGACCTTCGTGCGTTACGAATTGGATATCTAACTGTACAGGGCTTCAATACTGATGCCGTTTGTTTCTATAGAAACTAGACTCGGAGAGGAATCTACACATATATGGCATGACTCCTAATTATCTCTGGTTAATTTACAATGATTTTTCAAAGTCGGAAAAGGGGATCCAGAAACCGTGCTGGCCCTGTTTCACAAGAACTTTAATATCTCTTAACATATAACTCATATGACCATTTCGTTTCTTCCATATGAAATTAGATTCATCAGGGTTCATTTACATAATTTATTCACTATTTAATACCATTCCTACTATTTTTAGTGATTTTTCACATCCACATCACTGCTGCTGTCAGCATCTGCCTTTATAGTAGGCTTTACCTATTTCATATTTTGCATGATTCAATTGGCCCTTTTTGCATACATAGCACAAAGTGTGATCATGATTAACCATTCCAATGGCTAATCGTTTCAAAACAATTCCATACCTCATAATGATCAACATACAAACGATTATAGTACTATGCTAAAAACGTATATAAGCCATTTTCGCATGGCTATCCAAGTTTACACAAACCGAAAGGTACATGACCTACAACAAAAGGGTAGTCCTATACATGCCATTTCAAAGTTCAACCAAAATTGTACCAAAATGGGGCTTTGATAGTGTGGATGACTTCGACTTCGTTGATCCCGAACCCGATAGCTAACGGCGAAACCTATAAAACAGAGAGCCAAAGCAACGGGGTAAGCATTTTAATGCTTAGTAAGTCTCAAGCAATGAAATCAGCTTTGACTAAAGTATTACATTCACATGGCTAAATGAATCACTTTATTAATACACATTCCCATAATCATACTTATTTCACATTACCGACCCTTATGGTCATACACAAAAGAACAACTTAGCCAAAGGCGGTAGCTCGTTTATCAACCGAAAGCGCATACTTACTTGTAAGGACTCAACTAATTCAAGCACATCCAAACATACCTCATTGCTGGAATTTTCACAAGTGTATAAACTGAAATTTTTACAGCAAGATTGCTCACTTCGAATCACGTACCTTCGGATTTAACCGGATATAGCGACTCGCTCGATTGTCTTCGTGACCTAGCCGGTTATAGTGATTCGCACGATTGCCTCGGTCTTAACCCGGTTTGGTAACTTGCACAAATGCCTTGGTCTTAGCCGGATATAACAACTTCATACGAATGCCTTGGTCTTAGCCGGATATAATTACTAGCATAATTGCCTTGGTCTTAGCCGGATATAATTACTAGCATAATTGCCTTGGTCTTAGCAGGATATAATTACTAGCATAATTGCCTTCGGGACTTAGCCGGATATCATTCCAATGTTCATTTACACATATATCAATAATCAAGACACATCCATAATTCATTTTCGTTACTAAGGCTCTAACACAAAATATTTATCAAACCTTTAAAATTCCAGCTCAATAGCCACACACACAAGGAGCATGATTTCAATATAATTCAAGTAGGGTCATTACTCGAAGACTTACCTTGGATGTTGTCGAGCGATTTCGATGGCTACTCGACTACTTTTTCCTTCCCTTTATCGGATTTAGCTCCCCTTTGCTCTTGAGCTTAATTTGACAAATAAATCGATTTAATCATTTGAGCATCGAAGAGGAATTCAAGGTACTTAGTCAATATATATACTCATTAGGCATCAAAGTCGCATATGTACGAAATCATGAATCGAACTCAACACATTAGTTAATATTCCTCTTAGCGAATTTTCTAAGCCAAGAATAGGCATCAATATGCTTGCCTCTAACCGAATGCATGCACACCAATTTCCCTTCATGTGGCGAATATGCATGCCCATGTTGAGGCCAATTGTACACTTAATACCACACAAAACAGCATACATTTTACTAACTAACGATTACATATCGTAGCTCAATACACCTCTCTCATTTACTTCATAACCGAAACATCATCACAAGCAAATATACACTTGAAATAGTATATATGTCATACCAATACATCATGTGCAAACATATATTCATGTAGGTGCAAGGGCAATTCTCAAGTGGCTTATATCCAAATATATACACATATCCAAAGCTTAAATCTTACTTACCATGCAACATGCATGAATCATACTTATGGATATACCATGGCGAATACCACAACACCATACCGTTTCAATTTGGTCATGGTTAAACAAAGAACTTAGTATCTCATTCAAAATGCTAAAAGAAAATCTAAGAATCCTCAATCCACCATCACATGTATCATTATCAAGCTTGATATTTAGCATGCAATGGCATTAACACCATATTCACTTTGGCCGAATTTCATTCCCATGACATAGCAAAGATTTGAACCATGGGCTAACAAGAACATCAAGCTAGCAACTAAAAACATGCATGAATCTCATGGCACAACCTCAAACATACCTTAATCTTGATGCAAGTATAGCCAACCTCTTCCTAATCCTCTTCCAAAACAAACATGAAGCAAAATTCCTTCCTTCCTCTAGTATTTTCGGTCAAGGAGAAAAATGGATGAACAAATTTTTTTCTTCTCTTTCCTCAATACACTGCAAGGGGTTTCACTTACACACACACATTTTTTTTCTTTCTTTATCACCCATACTTATTTGTTTATTGTTTCTCCCTAATGCACCAACAAAACATGTTTCATGACATGTTTAGCCCATACACCCTTGTCATGGCGGCCATTAGCTAATAAATGGGGAAATTGACATGCAAACCCCTCATTTTTGCATGCATGATCAACTAGTCATTACACATTTCCCCTCATACTTTTAAGGTTTACTACTAGGTCCTTTCTAGTGAAATTCACATTTATAACTCTAAATTAAAGCATAAAAATGTCACACATGAGTTAACACATATTATAGGCATCAAAATAAATATCAAATTATTTTTATGCCTCGGTTTTGTGGTCCCGAAACCACATTCCGACTAGGGTCGTTTTAAAGTCATCACAAAGACAAGTTGTCTAACATAATTTAAAACCTCATATTCTATCATAAAACACCAAAATACACAAATTTCACCTATGGGTATTTTTCCAAATATGAACCCTAGGTTGAATTATTGCTAGCATAAGCTTAATTGAGTAGGGACTCCAAAAACGTAAAATCATTAAAAGCGGGCTTGGAATCACTTACTATGGAGCTTGGAAGCTTGAAACAAACCCTAGCTATGGAGAACCCTTGAAATTTCGGCCTAATGAAGAAGATGGACAAAATTGGCTTTTAATTTTGTTTTAATTCATTTTAATAACTAAATGACCAAAATACCCTTACTACTAAACTTTCCAAAATTCCTTCCATGTCCTAATTTTGTCCATGAACTTAAAATTGGTCAAATTGCTATTTAAGACCTCCTCATTAATATTCCAAAACAATTTCATACTAAAAACTTCTAGAATGCAAGTTTTGCAACTTATTCGATTTAGTCCTTACTTTCAATTTAAGCGCTTTAGGCATAGAATTTCATCACGAAATTTTCACACAATCATGCAATCATATCATAGACCTTAAAATAATCATAAAATAATTATTTCTATCTCAGATTTTGTGGTCACGAAACCACTATTCCAACTAGGCCCAAAATTAGGATATTACTTACTTCAAAGAAGTATGTCAAGGCTGATCTAGTTGCTTATGCTTTAAATGTGTCTGAAGTTATAGATGCAAACCAAAAGTCATCTAATTATTCTAAGGTGGTTAGCTGTAAAGACTCAGAAAAGTGGATGTTTGCTATGTAAGAAGAGAAGGAATCACTCCACAAAAACAGAACATGGGATGTTGTGAAACTTTCTAAAGGTAAAAAGATTGTTCGTTGTAGATGGTGGTTTAAAAAGAAAGAAGGAAATCCAGGAGTTGAAGAACCCAGATATAAAGAAAGACTTGTTACAAAGGGTTACAGTCAAATTCCAAGAGTGGACTTCACAGATGTGTTGTCTTCAGTTGTGAAGCATAGTTCGATTCGAGTTTTGTTTGGTATTGTCACAGATGTTTGCTTGCTGAAAAAGTCCCTTTACGGTTTGAAATAGTCACCAAGGTAGTGGTACAAGAGGTTTGATTCCTTTATGACTTCTCATGATTTTAAAAGAAGTAGCTTCGAAAGTTGTTTGTACTTTAAGAAAAATAGTGATGGTTCTTTTGTGTATCTACTCCTTTATGTTGATGACATGTTGATAGCAGTAAAAGAGAAAGGAGAGATAAGAAAGGTTAAAGCCTAACTAAGTGAAGAATTTTAGATGAAAGATTTGGGGCTACTAAAGAAGATACTTGGTATAGAGATTCTTAGAGATAGAAAAATAACTAAATTATACCTAAGTTAGAAGGGGTGCATTGAGAAAGTCCTTTGTAGGTTTAATATGCAAAGTGCTAAGCCTGTTAGTGCTCCTTTAGTAGCTCATTTCAGACATTAATCGGCTTTGTCTCCATAATCAGATGATGAGATTGAGTACATGTTACATGTTCCATACTCAAGTGCAGTGGGATCTCTCATGTATGCTATGGTTTGTTCATGTCCAGATTTATCATAAGCAGTCAATGTAGTTAGCAGATACACGGTGAATCCCAGTAAAGAACATTGGAAAGTAGTTCAGTGGATTTTAAGATACTTACAAAGTACTACTAATGTTTGCTTACAGTTTGGAAGAACTAGAGATGGAGTCATTGGGTATGTCGATTTTGATTTTGTTGGAGACCTTGATAGAAAAAGATCTCTTATAGGTTATGTCTTTACAATTAGAGGTTGTGCAATCAGTTGGAAAGCCACTTTGCAAACTACAGTCATTTTTTCTACCACTGAAGCTGAGTACATGGTGATTACTGAGGCTTGTAAAGAAGCTATTTGGTTGAAGGGACTCTTTAGTGAACTCAATGAATACTTTCAAATAAATACAGTATTTTGTGACATTTAGAGTGCAATCTTCCTTACAAAAGACAAATGTTTCATGAGAGAAAAAAACACATTGATGTTCAGTATCATTTTGTTCATGATATTATTCCTTGTGGTGATATTATTGTGAGCAAAATTAGTACTCATGAAAATCCTACAGATATGATGACTAAGTCACTACCTATAACCAAGTTTAAGTATTGTTTAGACTTGGTTGGTGTTCATTGTTGATGTTAAACCCTTAAGGGGTTTTATGGAAGAGGTGGAGAACTTGTTCATTGAGAGTTCGCGATAAAGAACTTGTTCACTGAGAATTCTTGTCAAGGTGGAGATTGTTAGAATTGAGTGACCCGAATCCTTACTTAAATCAAGTACAATGGTAAAATAAAATAAAAGTAAAATCCATATAGAACTATACTTCTTTTATTTTATTCTAGAATAAGGTTTTTTAAACCTTATTAAACTCCATCTATTTGATATTGATTAGAATAAGACATTTTAATCTTACTACACTCCTATTAGAATATGGTTTTACAAGCCTATAAATAGACATAGTCTAATCCTCTTGTAATCATTCGAATCCGACATAGTAAATTTTCTTCTCCTCTGCCCGTGGTTTTTTCCTGAAAGGGTTTCCATGTAAAAATATGTGTGTTCTTTTTTTTTTATTTTTCTTTTCTTTGCGATATATTGACATTACCGGCATTCTATTTTTTACAATTTATTTATAAAAGGAAACAAAACATGAGGTAATTAAAGGAATTGGATATTTGTTAAATCCTCCATTTGTATGAAGGATATTTTGGAGATGTGTCTAGCTAATTCTACATGCTTATTACTGTAATGTGTCAAAAAATTTAAAAAAAAAATTAGATATGAAAGTATCATATATAGAGTCCCCCATTTTTGGAAAGTGTGATTAGCACTTATTGAAACTATGATTTATCTAATTATAAATTAAGGAAACCCTAAAAAGAATCAACTCAAGTCTATGTTTTGGAACTCTCCCACCTAGCAATCAAGTTAGATGACAAAGGAAGAAAAAGAGTTGAAATTTTCATTCAATAATCTAAAATCTTTCTTAAATTGATGAATAAATCAATAAAAGTTACTCACCTTTCCTAATTGGATGAATTTGACTCCAAGATAAAATAAAATAAAATAAAAAGAGTTTGAAGTTAATTTGAGAGAAAAATTTCCTCATCCTTTCATTAGCTTAAGGGTGGGAATGAAAGTGGAAATAACTAATTTACGTATATTTTTTTTCTTCATGGGTTTTTAGCTATTATGCCCTTAGGAAAATTACCTTATAAACCCCAATCTTATTCCCTAAATCATAAGTTTAATTCGTAGATATTTGACAACTAAATTTATCCAATATTACAAAATAGTTTATAGCCCAAAATTACTAATTCCTGATTCCATCTAATTTAAGAAAATTAATAATGGGAATTCACTTACATCAAATTATATAAGTAACTCAATACCTATTTCCGAAAAGCATTTCAGTTTAAATTGTCAAAATGATATGAATTTGCAGTACCAAAATTTTAGTGTGTTACGTATCAAAAAATCTATTCATAGAAATTTTGTTCCAAGAACTTGATTCTTGATTTCAGTTGCGCTTAGAAAACCCTCAAGTACAAGTTAAATTGAAGGTTAGAAGTGCCAAAGGTAATGTTCTTAAAGTATAAAATGATTTCTTTAATTTTGTCTTAACCATTGAGTTTCTTAGTCCTTAGATGCACATGGTAAGTAATGAATGTCAATTGATGGTAACATTTGAAATTGATTTGAAAGGACTAGATGCTATGTTTGTTGAGTTGAAGACATGATGTATTGAATGTTGTTATCAAGAAATTTTCTTGATATGTGTTTTAAAGATTATATAGACTCATCTATTATGAAAAAAATATTTAAATGTGAAGTTTTCTTGACAAAATTTGCACAACCAAACTCCATTGCACTCTTGTAATTATTGGATAGTCTAACAAAATGTGCTAAGGTAAGGGTACAACAGGGATCATAATTATTAAATGTACTATAAATTATGTGTTAGAGTTGTGTGACTGAAAATCCTATTAAAGAAATAAAATACAATGGCAAAATAAGGAGATCTTTGGGTGTAACACCCCTAACCCGTAACCATCGCTGAAATAGGTTAGGAGGCATTACTTAACCTACAACACAATTTAGAATAATCGTATATCGAAATCAAATCATTACAGTAAATGTAATTCATTCACATTCATTATGAACATAAAATCGAGCATATGATACTTAAAGGTGCATTCAGGACTAAATTGATAACATATAAAAGTTTTAGAACTTATACAATTTTTAACTTTTCAAAGGTCACAGGCTCGTCTGAACAGGCCGTGTGCCTCACACAGCCTTAGACATGCCCGTGTGTCTAAGCCGTGTCAAAACAGGGCATAGCTACTGACTTGCTAACACGGCTACAAGACACGCCCGTGTGCCTTGGCTGTAGTCGAGCCTGACTTGGGCCACACGGCTAGCCACATGCTCGTGTGCTCTGGATGTGTTCGGGCCTGACTTACAATTGTAGGGTACCCCATGGGACACGGCCGTGTAACACAGCCATGTATCGCGTACGGCTGAGGCACACGCTTATGTCTCTGCCCGTGTGAACAAAAATAGGCCATTTGCATAGCCAATTGGCCACCCCAAATTTGGATCAATTTACAAGCAAAGAAACAAGCATATATGCACCACCATTTTAGCCAATTTTATGCCAAAACATTCTTCATTCAATTTCAAACTAAACTTACCAAAACTTCCCAACTAAAACATACCACAATAGCATATTAACATCACATTTCATAAACCATTATTAACTATGAGTTCAAACACAAACTAGCCAAATCAAATGGCTAAATATATACATCACAAAACAAAATCCCACGACTACTAGCCTATACATGCGATACTTTAAAATATACAATTTCAAAATACCAAAATGAGATTCAATAGTGTGGTGACGATCCTTGATGATCCTCGAGCTTGCAATAGCTTCGATATCTATAAAACAATGCAAACACACATAAAGTAAGCTTCCAGAAGCTTAGTAAGCTCATACCAAAAATTATCAATACATAAGTACTTACAAATTCTTAAATCATCGATCAAATCTATACCAACATAATCCATATGTTCATACCAAATCAATGAGCTTCACATACATAGTATCATCTACCACATAGGTATCGTACATACCTAAATATTTTCATACTTATTCACTTTCTTTCTCACCTTTCGTTTAAAAATTTTAAGACTTTCCATAAATTATTTGTGCTTTGAACATCCTCACACTTAGTGCTTTAATAGTTAGCCAAAGCTACAACAATTCCGCACACTTAGTGCCATCTCAATTAGCCGAACCTAAGTCAGTATCGCACACTTAGTGCCTCATATAGCCGAAGCTAGTTTAAATCGCACACTTGGTGCCAAATACTATTAATTTATCGATGTATTAATCCAAACAAAATATATATACAATCCATGTATAATCAAAGCATCAAAACATACTTATAATATCATATTTCACGTTCGAACTTACCTCGTACTCGGAATTGTCGACTCGATCATTTATTCTATAATCTTCGACTTCCCTCGGTCTAAATCTGAATTCCTCTTTTCTTGATCTATATGTATTCAAAATTAACCCTTTTATTCACCCAATAATTCAAAACAATCCATATACACATATTTAGGGCATTTTACAAAATAGCCCTCATATTTTCATATTTTGACACTTTAGTCCCTAAATCACAAAATCATAAAATGCACATAATTTGCTTATAATCATGCTTGGTTGAATTCTCCTAGCTCTCATACAAGTCCATACATTTCATTTATTTCACATTTTAGTTCCTCAACATAACATTTTACAATTTAGCCCATATCACTCAATCTCATCAAAAATTCAAAGACAAAACATGGAAGCCCAATATCAAACTTTAATATTTCATCTTATAACATCAAAAAGCTCATGAATTAATCCATGTAAAATTTCAAAATCATCAACAAAATCATAAATTGAGGCATGGGTTCAATAATATACGAAGCAACGATTACAAAAACGTAGAAATTATCAAAAATCGAAGCAAAAGCATACCTAAATCAAAGCTTACAAGTGCCGAACCCTAGCCAAAGCTTTTCTCTTTTCTTTTTCTCTTATTTTTGGCCAAGAACATGTATAATGGCTTCTTTTCATATCTCATTTTAATTAAAATTCATTTTATAATTAGTTTACCATTTTACCCTTAGTATAAAACATTAGCAAACCATTTTACAAAGGTCATTGATGTCCATTAACCTTTTAAATGGCATAATAACCACATAAGGACCTCTCATAAACAAATCCAAGTCAAATAGGAACTTTTGACATCTAGCACACAGCTTTTACATTTTACGCGATTAGATCATTTTATCAAATTAAACACATATACGGTTAAATTTTAATACGAAACTTTCGTACATGATAATTCACATATCACAAGCACAGAAAATTATATTTAAACATTTTTTTGACTCGGATATGTGGTTCTGAAACCACTATTCCGACTAGGGTCTAAACTGAACTGTTACATTGGGGGCGAATATAACAACCCTAACCCGTAATCGTCCTCGAAATAGGTTAAACGGTATTACCGGACTTGTAACTCAATTCAGAACAATCATGTATCCAATAACATCTTATTTCAGTCCATATTATTCATTCACATTCCATATGTACTTAAATCAAGCATACAAAGCTTTAATCATGCATTCGGGACAAAATCGGTAACATATTAAAATTTTGGAAACTTAGAAAAATTTCAACATTTCAAGTATCACACGCCTGTGTGAACAGAATGTGTGCCTCACACGACTAGTAGACATGCCCATGTCTTAGACCATGTGAAAATAGGGCATACATACTGACTTGTTTCACACGGCCAAGGATACGCCCGTGTGCCAGAGTATGTGAAAACTGGAGAGTATATTGACTTATCAACACGGCCAAGTCACACACCCGTCTGCTAGGCCGTGTGCCATTTAGTGGGGTATATTGACTTGTACCAACCACCCATGTGCCAGCCCATGTGCCACACACAGCCAATAGACACGCCCGTGTGTCTAGGCCGTGCCAAACCTGTACAGTATACTGACTTAATTCAAAAGGGTACCCTAGGGGACACACGGTCATGCAGCATGACCAAGCGTCACACAGGGTTGAGACACACGCCTGTGTCCCTGGCTGCGTGGACAAAAATAGGCTATTTGTAAAGCCATTTTTCCACCCTATAAACACAAGCATTCATAAGCATAGATAACCACATTTTTACAACCTAATAGGCAGCCAAGATAACCATTTCAATACACATTTTTTTCCATATCAAAACCTAACAATTACATGCCCAAATACCTATTTAACATCATGCATAATCCATACATTTAACAACTACATATCAAAACTTCACTTGTATAATTTCATCCCATCATTACCTTGCTACAACATACCATAATTGAACATTTAATTCAACCAAAACATAGTACCAAAATAACCCAAATCACATGGCTTAACTCATGCACAATATATACCAAAAGTATAATTTCAAGTGACCATAACAAACTCCATCCAAACTAGTCTATACATGCCATATTTACATAATTTCACTCATAAGTACCAATCAAAAATTGGATAGTGTGATGTGCAACTCTAACTTGTCTATAACAAGCGAGCTAACGAGCCTCTATAAAACATAGAAAAAGAAACAGAGTAAGCTTTATAGCTTAGTAAGCCCGTATAATTTAGAACAAAACTTACCATTTATACATGATCAAAGCAATAATTAGAGTGCAACCAATTCAGTTTACAAACACCTAACCACAATTATTCATCACATGTTAGTCATTGTAAAAATACACGAAAAAATCCATTAATACAATACTTTGCATCATTCCAAATTCATATATCATAGATAACATTAGCAACATTTATAGACTGTAACTCATCCGTAAAATATTATTTGTGCCCATTGAACCAATTAGAAATTCAAAGGATACTAGGGTGAATAACATCAATAATCCATCAATTCATTATCATTTATGCTCATTCAAATTATGATCGGTAAGCTCCTCCTGAGCTAATGAACAGTAAGCTCTATTGAAATGAAACGGTAAGCTTTATCGAGTTGAACAGTACGCTCATATGAGCTAAAACAGTAAGCTCATATGAGCTAAAACAGTAAGCTCCAATGAGCTGAAACAGTAAGCTCTTACGAGATGATATATCAATAAGCTCATACAAGTTGTGGTGAGTCAACAACAAATGTAGGAGCTCGACCAAATCGGTAACCCTAGTGACAAGTCACTCGTATCCCATGAATTCATACAGTTCAAACGGGGCTCGGTAACTATTATAATATATATTAATAAGAAATTTACATATCAAGTACATCAATTACTTAATCACAAATATTCATTCCAAATATTTTCTAATATATAGAAGTTCGATTCTAATTATCCGAACTTACCTCGTATTGCTCGGATAAAAACTATCGACTATTGGTTGATCTTTCCTTTTCCCTGATCTAAACTTGATCTCGGCTTATCTTGATCTATATTTTA
This sequence comes from Gossypium arboreum, assembly GCF_025698485.1. Taxonomy (NCBI): domain Eukaryota; kingdom Viridiplantae; phylum Streptophyta; class Magnoliopsida; order Malvales; family Malvaceae; genus Gossypium; species Gossypium arboreum. Next base: position 33,082,939 of record NC_069075.1, read on the forward strand.
TCAAATTCAGTACATTCAGTACTCAATTAATTCAATTTAGCCCTTAATACATAATTTTGGCAATTTACACATTTACCCCTATACTTTTTAATTTTTACAATTTAGTCCTTATCACATAAAATTGCAAATTCATGCAATTTAGTACCAACCCAAGCCTAGCCGAATTTCATAGAGACTCCTAGCAACCCATATCTTTCATTAGTTCACACTTTTAACCACATAATTTTACAATTTCAGAATTTAATCCTTATTTGACATTTTTTTCAAAAATCACTTTACAAAACTAGTTTAACTATCATCAAGCTTCCATAATCTATCATTAAACATCAAAGAACTCAAGTATTCAACAATGAAACTTTTCAAAATCATGAATAAATTCAAAAATTAAGGCATGGGCTAGCTAGAATACAAAGCAACAATCTCAAAAACGTAAAAATCATTAAAAAAACGAGTCAAATTACATACCTAATTGAAGAATTTATGCTTGCCGAATGTAAAACCCTATTTTTGTTTCTTCTTCTTTAAATTACCGGTTAAAAGATGAATGAAAACAAAATTTGGTTTTCTTTATTAATATTAACATTAATAATCAATTTACCTTAATAACCTTATTATCATTAATATATCATATAATCAATGTCCAAGATTGTCCACTTACATTATAAATGGACAAATTACATAATAAGGACTTCCATATTAATAAACCATAGCTATTTAATACTTTTAAACAATAGAACTCAACTTTTACGCGTTACGTAATTTAATCCTTTTTACCTAATTAAGCATTTAAATAATAAAATTTCTTAACGAAACTTTCACATAATTAATCTATCATGCTGTAGAACTTATTGAAAAAATAAAATAAATATTTTGACTTTAGATTTGTGGTCTCAAAACTACTATTTTGATTTGACCAAAAAACGGGTTATTACAACGAAGGCTCGAAGGTTGCAGTACAGTACTGGTTGTAGAAGTGGAATCCATATAGAAGTACACTTCTTCTATTTTATATTGATTAGCATAAGGTGTTTCACCCTTTCTACATTGCTTTTGCTTGGCATTGATTAGAATAAGGTTTTTCAACAAATAGATAGATATAGTCTAAAATCCTCTTGTATCATTCGAATTTGACATTAGTGATTTTTTTCTCCTTTGCCCGTATTTTTTTTCCCTAAAAGGGTTTCCACGTAAAATCTGTATGTTCTTATTTTTCTTTCTTATTACTTTGCAATCATTCTATATAGCCATTATTGACGTTCTGTTTTTTACATTATGAATGCCTTAAAGAATATCATATTTATTGTATTTAAATATTAGAATGCATTTGTTTAATATCAATGATTATGCTTTGTAATCTATGCTGATAAATATATTAAAAATAATGGATAGGAAAATAATAAAATAAGCCCTACCACAATGCAAGAGATATAGGTAGCACTTAGAATCATATGAATATACTTTTGGAATATGCTATTGAAGGTGCAAGGGGAACATGAAGGTTGTTGAGTGTTTTTCTCTATCTCCTTTAGGTTGTGGTATTTATATATTTATATGATATGAGTACGTTCACCAACATGACATGCTATGTAGGCTTCATGCATATAGACACGTATCCTACTCTAGACTCAACACGTGTTTATAAAGTCTTATAAACTTGTAACCTCGCAAGAGAACGAGCTCGACCTTCAAGCTTGGCCTACGAGCTCATTCTGTGAGCTCATCCCATGAGATTGTTTAGATTCGTCCCAAACCCATTCGGGTTTTGGGCTGGTGATGGTAATTATCCTAATAATTTGTCCCATATTTGGTTGAGAGGAGAGTCATAAAGTCACTCTAGTTGAAACTCGATTTGTTAAAATAGGGGTGACATAAATGAAACTTATTGAGTGCATTTTACACTTCATCGCACGCCATATAACTCGCCACGTGTAAAGAAAAAACAATACACCTATTTGTAACTAACTATTTTCATACCCTTGGGCATTTGAACTGTTGAAGCGTGTGGAGAAACTCTTTGAAAAAGGGGTTAATTGAACCCTAAAACTCATATTACCCTAATTCAAAATTTGAAGAAGAGTCACGATCAAGAAGGATAACTTCAGATATAACATTTCTAAAATTTTCTTCGTGTTCCTAACTTTCCTTCTATTTTCACTAGTAAAGCATGCATAGAATCAAAGGTAGTGGTCATCAAATCATGGGCAATCCTTCACAATTCTAAGATACAAGGGACGTTGTGGAAGCCAAAGTATATGTTTGCACGATAAAAGTAGAAGAGATGAATTGAATCCTAGCTATGTGGGGGATTCAAATTCCCAATTTTGCGTATGATTTTTCAATTCTTGAAGGATCACACGAGTTGAGTGACCCCAGCAAAAATAATTTCTTACTTCCACTACACATGTTTGAAGTATGTTTTTAGTTACCCTTTTATCCCTTCTTTTAGCATCTCCTTGATGATTATAGGATGGCTTCCAGCCAATTATCTGGTTTTTCTTAATTGTTGGCTCTAGCATATTTTATCAAATGTGGTGACGTAATAAAGTGTTGTTGATCACCGTATTTCATGGTTTATACCAACTAAAGAATCACAACTGATGGGGCTCGATAGGCGTGTTCTACTTCATTCCTTGTGAAGGTGTGAAGTCCATTATCACCAACAACTGTACTAATCTTCCTCTCAATCACTGTAAATATATACGAGTCAAATATAAGCTTAACAGTGGTTTTGATTTCCCAACTAAGTGGTCATTTCCAGAAAAAAATATGCACGAGAATATGAGATATAATATCAAAAGAAGGCTGGGGAAAATATTATAGGCTTCGCAAGGGTGGTGTGCTTGATTTGGAAGAAATATTGAATGTTAGAAATGTTTTTCAATATTGCCTGTTAAACTTGAGTCCTAATGGATGGAGGAAAGTTGATGTATATGCTGGGGTAGACACCATTAATCTTGCTCCTACACAATTTGCATGGCTTAACGAGGCAACTAATGAATTGGCTCTTATACTACAGGGGAATAAGGACGAGTCTACGAATTATTTTTATACTGTTCGTAAACAAAAGCCTCGTTCATGGTCTTCGTAATCTTCAACAAATATTGAGTGTGATACGAATCCTCTTATGCTAACTGTTGGTGTTGATATAAGAATTATTGGTGATGCAGGCAGAACTCAAGGTATCGAAGATAATTATATGGAGTCCACCATCCTGTCAAGAGAAATTGATGAATACATGGACGTATGCTCATATATGCAAAGTGTGCGAGGTCGTCCATCTAGTAACAAGGTTGGAGAAGGTAGACTGAACACTAGGAAAAAACAGAGAATTGTCATAGGAGCTGCAGATATTATTCTAAGCGGTAAGGACTAAAGTAGTCCAAGGGACAGACTTCCTAGAAAGAAAAGAGGGGATCACACTGACACATTTGATATTGTTGCTCTTGTTAGCAGAGCCTTCACTGTAAGTTCATCTTTTGTAACCTCTCCTATTAGCAGTCCATCACCATCAAGTCCAATCAATGTTGGTAACTTTGGAATCATTGTTGTCCATAGCCACCTGGTTGTTCTATGAAATTCAATGTTCCTAGTGGTGAAACAATGAGCATTTTCCCTTGGCACGAGTGAATCAACATAGATAACCTTCCCTTTAGCCCTGATGAAGTAATGAAGCAATGGGATAGCCTCTTACCTGAAGAAATGAATAGATTTTTTTGTCCAAGTGAATCCTCTAGTAACATAGGGAAACCCTCACTCTAAGAGTTAGCTGTTTCTTTACAATTAATGTTGAATAAAGCTTGTATGGCTAGCCTTGGACTCGTTGAAGGTGTCAACAAGGTAGAAATTAGAAGGATAGAAAGTGAAAATACGTACTAATCCACAATGGGAGCGTTAAGGTAAGCACGTGAGCACTACGCTACTTTGGCTACAAAAAATGAGAGACTGTTGGATTAAAATAGAAATCTAGGAGCACATTTTTTAATTGCTGAGAAAGATGTTGAAAAGTTGTATGGAGAGATTGCGGTGAGCAAGTAGACAAATTGGTATTTGAGGCGAACTTAAAGAAAATGGATATGGAACATAAAGCTACAATATTTAACTTAATAAAGGCCAATGGATAGGCTTTAGATAGAAAAAAAAGGAAACTATGCAAAGCCTAGATGAACATTTGTATAACTTGAAGGCTAACTTTCTGTTTCAAAATCAAGTAGCTGGTGGTCCTTTTGATGTTCGTAGAGTAAATTTGGATACTCTCAAAGAGCTAACTGGCACTCAACTAGATTTTGATGTCTGTTTTCCATCTAGAATAGCTTGGGAGGAATTTTCAGAAAAATAGAAGATTTCAACTAATTTTTACCTTCATGAAGATCCTACTAAGAAAAGCTTTGTTCCTGAAGATCCCATTGTCAATAGTGTTGCTCCTGAAGGCGAACGCCAAGGTAGTAAAAATCCATTTTTCAGTGTTTTCAAAAAAAGTGATTTCAGGAACACAAATTTTACGAGTCAAATATAGTGCTGTAATAAATTTTGATTTGATAATTTCTGTTATTGGAACGAATAATTAGGTTCAAGTGGTATATCTCTAAAGTCAAGTGATTTCAGAAAAGGACATATCGAGACCTTGTTTCTATCAATCGAGCCCATAAATATTTAAATATTATGGAGTGTTATTAGGGTCATATTAAATTTGGTTAAGAAATTTTAATGTTTAAATTGTTAATTAGGTAAAAACAAATAAATTGTAAAAGTTACAAAACTTAATCGCTATAGACTTATTTGCATCAAATAGGTGAAAAAGCATGAAATAAGGGCCTTAAGTAGTAATTCTACCTATTCTAAATATAGTGGATGGTCATGGTTTGGCATTTGATGAAATTTGGTTTAATTTTAAAGGATAATTTGGTAATTAGGAAAATTAAAAAAAAAAGAAGATAAAAGAAATAACATCATCTTCAACCTTTTACATTTATTTCTAAAACCAAAAGAAAGCCATAGCTAGGGGAAGCATTCGACCAAGATTATTTCCTATTGCATGGTATGTAATTTTGCTCCGTCTTTTTGTGATTTTTATATTTTTGAGCTCGTTTTAGCTTAGTCTAGCTAAACCAAGGGTCAATTTGTAAAACTATTAAAAGTATGGGGACTTTCCATGAACATTTTGAGGTATTTTTTATTTTAATTGATAGATTATTTAACTTGGTAATTAAACATAAGTATTTTGCTAACAAAATTTTGAATATTTTAATGTTTAATGATTAATTTGTTAAAAGAGTAAAATTCATGGGATTTAATGTGAAATTTTCATGAATATAGGCTGTTTAGGAATCCTATGAAATCGGGTGACATGAATTTTAGCAAAAAAATGGTAAATTTGCAAGTTTTGGGTTTAGGGACTAAATTGCATAAAAGATAAAAATGTTGGGGTAATTTTGTAACACCCATCACCCGTATTCAATGTCGGAATAGGGTTACGGAACATTATCAAATTTATAACACATACAATCGTACTTTTTTAATACATTCAATCAGTTCATACAATCATCATTCAATCTCAATCAATTTCCCCTATTAATAGCCCATGAGGCCTTAAACATGCTTTAGGAACGGTTCGGGACTAAACCGATAACTTATAAAACATTCATGAAACTTTGAAAATTGTACTCAAAATAGAGGACACAAGCCCATGTAGGCAAACCCACGGCCACACGCCCGTGTGTCTCACATGGCCACACGCCCGTGTCAATAGCCGTGTGAAAACATAGGGTACATACTAACTGAGGTCACATGGCCAACCATACGCCCGTGTGTCTTGCCCGTGTGCCCTTCGAAGTGGCCACACATGCCCGTGTGCTAGGCCCTGTGCTAGGCCATGCCAAACCTGTAGGGTATACTGACTTATGCAATACGACCAAGTCACACGCCCGTGTGATAGGCTGTAACACCCTGATTTTTGGGCCTAATCGGAGCAGTGGTTTCGAGACCAAAAATCCGATGATGAAAATTTTATTTTTTATTATATTTTTATGGTCTACGATTTCACGGAATAATTTCGTGAAAATTTTGCTAGAAAATTTTGACGTTCGGGCACTTAATTTAGTTAAAAGGACTAAATCGTAAAAAGTGAAAAAGTTGAGTTTTACATACTAGAGTTGTCCAATTGTTATGAAATTTTAAATTGAGGGTCCTTAAATGGAAATTAGACCATTGGTTAATTGCTGGACAAAAACAGACTTGAAAGGGGTGTAATAAAATATTTTTAAGTTAGGGTATTTTGGTAAACTAATAATTAAAAGAATTAAAAAGGGAAATAAGCCAAATTAGCTATCATCTTCTTCATTCAACCGTTTCTACCGGCAGCAGCCATGGTTAAGGTTTGTTCAAACTCTCAAGTTTGATTAGCAAGGAAAGATTGAAATTCGGGCAAAAATCAGAAAATATCTAGTTGTGGACAAAATGGTAAAAATGGCCATTTTCGCATACGAGGTAAGTTCATATGATTTTTAATAGTGCAATGTGTAATTTAATGTTATTGCCTTGATATTAAATAAGATGTAAGTTCATGTGTAAATGTTGGTAACATAATTGTCATTTTAAGTAATTTAATGTTATTTATATGATATGATGATTATTATCATGAAATATTATGCTTTATGGATTAATTTTTAGTAATATGCAAATTATGTGAGCTACTTGATAAATATGAAATGCTACCAAGTATCGGTTTCAACATTCTGTGGAAGACGACAAAGATGTGTGATTGAGGAAAATCCCGTTTGAACCTTAGGAATATATTAGGATACAAGTGACATGTCACTAGGATATTTGAGTTTCGAACTCGTTGAGTTGAGTCCGAGTTCACTTATGGGTAGGTTACATGGTAGCTTAGCTACACATATATTCCGCAGGCTATTGAGTTTGTCTAGCTGTGGGCATGGCACCTATGTGCATGCATTCCGTGTATCCGATTATATTCTGAGTGTTCAATGGGTAATTTGGTGAAGTATTCGTTGATGATCCCAATGAGATAAGGCATTGTGAGTATGTCTTTAAGTTATGTTACAAGTTGTACAAGTATGTACACTAAACTTATGTGTGATGCCTTGACATGTGATGATCTATGATGTATATAGTATTTCGTGAATATTATGAAAATGACATGGTTTGGAATAAGTCCTTGATACTTGATGACATTGAGATTATGGATTTATGCTTATGAAGCATAATTATGTGTTCTTACCATTATGAATGAAATGATATTGTATGGATTTAGTGAATAATAGTAATGAATGAGTAAATTTAGCCTTGGCAGTTTTGGGTTGCTGCAGTGGTGCAACTTTGGAAATTCACCATAAATTGTGGAAATTGAATTAGGGGCTGAATAAAATATGAGGTTAAATCCCAATGAGTCTAGTTTCACATAGAAGAAACATTATGAGATATTTTAATTGTTATGAGACAGAGTCTGAATGACTTCGTCATCCCCTGTTTCAATTTGAGAAAATCATTATCCGAATTTTGTACTTTGAGAAAAATAATTTTTAGTGAAAAGAGTTCAGAACTGTTGAACAGCAAAAGAGGGGAAACTTTAATGAATAAATTGTACTAATTGGCTAAACCAAAAATTCGGGAAATTTTGTAGGAGAAAGGTATATAAGTCTAGGTTCACGAAAAATTAACGAAAATTAATTTGGAGTCTCATAGCTCTAGATATAAATGAATTAGTAACTGTAACTCAATAAAACAGCTTAACCTGAACAAGAGTAAATTGTACAATTATGATGTTTTACCTTAAAAAAAAAACAAACAAACATGTGGGTAATTGCTTATTAACTTCATATGGACTTACTAAGCGTAAAGCTTACCCCTCCTCTCTACTTCTTCAGTTTTGGTAGTTCGGCTCAGGGTTGGAGATCGTCGAAGGCAAAATCACACTATTAAGCTATCATTTTTGGGAGAATTAATTCAAATATTAGAAATATGAAGTGAGTGGCATGTATAGGAAGTTGGTTTGTGTGATATGTATTATTATTATGACTTTGACCAGACGTATCGTTTGCATTGAGTTATCGTATATGATCATGAGATGTGGTCCTTATCCATTATGGTTGTAACTTTAATTAATCATGCCATGTTGTATATTTTGATGTGATGATATAGTTAGCTTTGTTTGTTATGCATGATTGGGAATACATCAGGTAAGTTAAATACAGGCCAGTGGATCATGAATTAAATGGGAATGAGTAATGTTTCCTTGAATATGGATGTTTAATGGACAAATTGGAAACTACATTATGATGATATAAAATGAGAATAAGATTTAGCATGTCTAGTTCTAGTTAATGTAAGAATGTATATTATATACAGGATAGTAAGGAAATATGTTTAAACTGAATGACATGTTATTGCATGATTATGGATGTGTAAGTGCTCATTTATGCCACGTTATATATCTTTAAATATGAGTCTATACATGTGTTCGAAAAGTTTTGAATTAAATGAATTTTTATGGCTCGGATTTCATCTATGTGTATGGTTAAGTCTGGTAATGCCTTATACCCTGTTTCGGCCTTGGATACGAGTAAGTGGTGTTACAATTGGTGGTATCAGAACTATGGTTTAGTCGGTTCTCAGACTAACCTAGCATGTGTAAAAGTCTAGTTATACATGCCACGGATCCGTGATAGTGTGATGTCTCCCGATGCGTAAGAGCACCGTCTTATTTAGATGAAGGTACTTTCCAACCGAGTTGTACCGACCATGTTCAAGGTGATTGAAGGTATTTGAGTAAAATTATGATTATGATAAGTCTCAGTTCAGAAAAGTATGAATAAAAGTTTATGATATATATGTGATAACACGTGATATGAAAGTTTATGTTGTGATAAATATCTATATTTGCTTAATGCTGATATGATGTAGTGCACTTGGCTTACTTGACAATTTGAATAGGATAAATAGAAATTTGTAGAGGTATGAGTAAAGGTTCATAATATCATGATACGGATGAAAATGTCATTGTCTTGATTGGACATTGATTGTTGATGAATGTTAATGATGTTTTTATGAGATAAAAAATTATAACGAAATGAACTTATCTATGTTAAATTGTTTGGACTAAATTATATGATTGTAATGATATGTATATGATGATACACAAAGTGAAAGTTGCGATTGTGATGCAAATATTCATGTTTGTTTGGCCCTTATGTGATGTCATGAGCATGACTTATTTGATTAAATGAACGGATAAGTAAAGCTATCCAGAAAACATAAGATGCATGCATAAGTATACTTGTCTAAATGGGATAATTGGAAATTGGTGTAAACCAACATGAATGTTGCATTGCCTGAAATGAATGACATGAATTTGACAATGTTGCTATGATGATGAAAGTTGTGTCATATGTACATATGTATAAGAAAGTCGAGTCAGAGGCCCTACAACCCCTCCCTCTTATTGAAGTGGTGCTTATAATGGAATTTCATGAGATTTGTACTGAATAAGTTCCCAGTTGAAAAACCAAAGAGTTTAATGATAGAATAATTATAAGTATGATTAAAGATTGAGAATGAGTTGATAAGTAAAATCAGAGCTAGAAAAGTATTAGGTTAACATAAAGATTATTAGAGCTATGCACTGTTCTAGTTAGAGAATAAATTTACTTTGGTAAATTGAATTACTTAGGTACAAGGTCGAGAAAAGTGTAAATCAAAATTTATTCAGAACTGGTTTTCTTTAGTGAAAAGTCTAACATGAAATTTGTGATGACAGAACTAGTTGTGGGAAATTATATTTGAAATGTGTAATATCTGAGTGTGAGAGTTACGGCTAAACAGATTTAACAGTTTCTTCTGAGATGTTCTATGTATTTATCCGTTCTCAGAAAAATTTCTATGGCTGTTGATCGTTTGAAGATATTCTTGTTATATGAGAATGTTTTCTAATCCTGGTGTTAGATAGAAGCATTGGTAGTCTGACTAGTTTATAATTTGTACTGTTGTATTTCCTCGGGCATTTTATTACATTTCGTCTGATAAGAATTGATGAGAGGATATGTATGATATTATGATACTGTTTCTTCTACTTGATGCTCCATTTGATATATATGTATGGGAAGATACATTGTTCTTGTTATATTTGATTCCAGTGGGATTAAATGATGTTTTCTTCTGAACTTCTTTTCTCTGAGGAATTTTCGAGATCTTCCATATTTTCCTATGAGTTTGGTTTTTGATTTGGCAGCATAGTATCGTATCTTGGATTTCTTTATTCGTTTTTCTTGTTATCTTTATTCCATAATTTGTCAATTATGACTTATGTTCAAAGTGCGTTCTTCAACTCGTGATAATCATGACAAGCATGACTATACTTCTGGTTTGATCTTGGTAATGTGGTGATTTTAGTATTGGAATTTCTCAAATTTCAGTGTAAGGATTTGACAACAATAAAGGCATAAGTAATGAAAGCGCGAGTTTCAATCGATATGGTGGATTACTTCTCTCAAGTAAGTCAATTATAATTAATGACTTCAATTGAGATATTTTGGTTAATTGAGCTAATGCATTTGGAATGGTTTTTGATTAGCGTAAGGAATGAATAATAAAGGTCTGCATGATGAATTGTTTAGTAACTAAAAGAAAGGATTACTTGAAATGTCATTCAACGCTGTTTAGATCAGCTCGAGTGTTTAATCTGTGTGAATTATTTATTTGAAAGATTTCATATGAAAATTATGTCAGGATCATTTTTCCCAAGTCTGATAATAGGATTTCATTTCTTTACGGGTAAAAGGCAAATAGTCTGAACGAGAAGTGTATATCTTTTAGAAAATTTTGATATGAGTTAAAGCTACTAAGAATGATAAAGTTTTCATCTTGCGAAAGCTGGAAAGTTTATTACATGTTACCAAGGTTTGGACAAATGAGAATATTGCTAACCAAAGCGTCTGAACTGGACTAGTCTGCATTGAGTAAAAATTTTCTAATTTTCAGTAAGGCACTGTTGTATAAAGGGTGATGTGTTTCAAGAAAATAAGGTAATGTGATAGTTTGGAGCATTTGATGTCACAGAAAATTTGAGTTGTTGATGAGGTTAAAGCCGAGCATCAAGATCTACCAGAATTATCTCTGCCAATATTAATATTAGGATGAGAATGAGAAGGATTATTTTTGAGGCTATATCAGAATTATTTCCGTAGCGGAAAGAGGAAAATGTGATAGTGAGTAGTAAACTAAAAGAGTACAATGAGGATCAACTTATGATGTTGAATTTTAGATTGGATCTAATTCATGGTATTATTATTCCAAGGCTTATATAGAAAGAACTGTACGAAGCTCACATTGAAAATTTTCCTTTTCATTCAGAGAGTAATGATGTGTACTGTAATTTGATTCAGATGTTATTGGATTGTGATTTATCGATGACGAAAATCTGTATGACTATTTCGGAAGAGTGCAGGTCCCTTTGATTGTTTGATTTCTTGGAATCCTAGTCTCCATAAACCAAATTGAGATCCGGGTTTTATGTCATGATATCATGGGAAACTAAGAAGCCTTTGAAAATTTAAGAACAATTGGGAGTTGAGTCCATACGCTTTCAGATCATATGAGAAATTAAATAGATGTATTGGAGGCACCGCCTGAAGGTACTTTGGTATCGAGTATGAGATTGAGAAATCTAAGTGAAGACCACTTTTCCGATAAGATTTTCAGGGACGAAAATCCCTAAAGGGGGGGAGAGTTGTAACACCCTGATTTTGGGCCTAATCGGAACAGTGGTTTCTGGACCACAAATCTGACGATGAAAATTTTATTTTTTATTATATTTTTATGGCCTACAATTTCACGGAATAATTTCTTGAAAATTTCGTTCGAAAATTTTGACGTTCGGACACTTAATTTAGTCAAAAGGACTAAATCGTAAAAAGTGCAAAAGTTGAGTTCTACATACTAGAGGTGTCCAATTCTTATGAAATTTTAAATTGAGGGTCCTTAAATGGAAATTAGACCATTGGTTAATTGCTGGACAAAAATAGACTTGAAATGGGTGTAATAAAATATTTTTAAGTTAGGGGTATTTTGGTAAACTAATAATTAAAAGAATTAAAAAGGGAAACAAGCCAAATTAGCTATCATCTTCTTCATTCAACCGTTTCTACCAGAAGCAGCCATGGTTAAGGTTTGTTCAAACTCCCAATCTCGATTAGCAAGGAAAAATCAAAATTCGAGCTAAAATCGGAAAATATCAGGTTGTGGACAAAATGGTAAAAATGGTCATTTTCGCATACGAGATAAGTTCATATGATTTTTAATAATGCAATGTGTAATTTAATGTTATTGCCTTGATATTAAATGAGATGTAAGTTCATGTGTAAATGTTGGTAACATAATTGTCATTTTAAGTAATTTAATGTTATTTATATGATATGATGATTATTATCGTGAAATATTATGCTTTATGGATTAATTTTTAGTAATATGCAAATTATGTGAGCTACTTGATAAATATGAAATGCTACCAAGTATCGGTTCCAACATTCTGTGGAAGACGACAAAGATGTGTGATCGAGGAAAATCTCGTTTGAACCTTAGGAATATATTTGGATACAAGTGACATGTCACTAGGATATTTGAGTTCCGAACTCGTTGAGTTGAGTCCGAGTTAACTTATGGGTGGGTTACATGGTAGCTTGGCTACACATATATTCCGCAGGCTATTGAGTTTGTCTAGCTGTGAGCATGGAACTTATGTGCATGCATTCCGTGTATCCGATTATATTCCGAGTGTTCAGCGGGTAATTTGGCGAAGTATTCGTTGATGATCCCAATGAGATAAGCCATTGGTGAGTAGGTCTTTGAGTTATGTTACAAGTTGTACACGTATGTACACGTATGTACACTAAACTTACGTGTGATGCCTTGACATGTGATGATCTATGATGTATATAGTATTTGGTGAATATTATGAAAATGACATGATTTAGAATAAGTCCTTGATACTTGATGACATTGAGATTACGGATTTATGCTTATGAAGAATAATTATGTGTTCTTACCATTATGAATGAAATGATATTGTATGGATTTGGTGAATAATAGTAATGAATGATAAATTTAGCCTTGGCAGTTTTGGGTTACTGCAGTGGTGCAAATTTGGAAATTCGCCATAAATTGTGGAAATTGAATTAGGGGCTGAATAAAATATGAAGTTAAATCTCAATGAGTCGAGTTTCAGATAGAAGAAATGGTATATGCAATCAAAATTTATATTATGAGATATTTAAATTGTTGTGAGACAGAGTCTGAATGACTTCGTGATCCCCTGTTTTGATTTGAGAAAATCATTAAAAATTGTATAAAACTAATTATGGCTTATAATTTTACATTATTAAAATACTTAATGAGGCTATTCTCTAGAAAGATAGATGAGAGCATTATCTGAATTTTGTACTATGAGAAAACTAATTTTTAGTGAAAAGAGGTCAGAACTGTTGGACAGCAAAAGAGGGGAAACTTTAATGAATACAATTTACTAATTGGCTAAACCAAAAATTCGAAAAATTTTATGGGAGAAAGGTATATGAGTCTATTTTCAAGGAAAATTAACAAAACTTAATTTGGAGTCTCGTAGCTCTAGATATACATGAATTAGTAACTATAACTCGGTAAAACAACTTAACCTGAAGAAGAGTAAATTGTACAATTATGATGTTTTAAGTTTAAAAAAAAAACATGTGGGTAATTGCTTATTAACTTCATATGGACTTACTAATTGTAAAGCTTACCCCCCTCTCTACTTCTTCAGTTTTGGCAGGTCAGCTCAGGGTTGGAGATCGTCGGAGGCAAAATCACGATATTAAGCTATCATTTTTGGGAGAATTAATTCAAATATTTGAAATATCAAGTGAGTGACATGTATAGGAAGTTGATTTGTGTGATATGTATTATTATTATGACTTTGACCATACGTATCGGTTTGCATTGAGTTATCGTATATGATCATGAGATGTGGTCCTTATCCATTATGGTTTGTAAGTTTAATTAATCATGCCATGTTGTATGTTTTGATATGATGATATAGTTAGCTTTGTTTGTTATTCATGATTGGTAATACATCAGGTAAGTTAAATACAGGCCAGTGGATCATGAATTAAATGGAAATGAAATGTTTCCTTGAATATGGATGTTTAGTGGACAAATTGGTAACTACATTATGATGGTATAAAATGAGAATAAGATTTAGCATGTCTAGGTCTAGTTAATGTAAGAATGTATATTATATACAGGATGGTAAGCAAATATGTTTAAAGTGAATGACATGTTATTGCATGATTATGGATGTGTAAGTGCTCATTTATGCCAGTTATATATCTTTAAATATGAGTCTATGCACGTGTTCGAAAAGTTTTGAATTAAATGAAATTTTATGGCCCGGTTTTCATCTGTGTATGGTTAAGTATGGTAATACCTCGTACCCGGTTCCGGCCTTAGATACGGGTAAGGTGTAATAGCCCTAATTTGACCCTAGTCGGAAAGTGGTTTTGGGACCACAAAACCAAGTCATAAAAAAATAATTAACTGTTATATTCTATGCTTATAGTATGTGTACATGCAAGTGTGAAAGTTTCATGCTTTAATTTTGTCATTTGTATGTGAAATTTATTAAATAGGACTTAGGTGAGACAATTGTGAAATATGTTAGGTTAATTTTAAAGTGGCCTATTAATGCATAAATACAAAAAGATGGACTTGCATGTCAAATATCTATTTTGTTGTGTAATGGCCGCCATGATGTGGTTTTATTTAGAATATATGTATTGTTTATTAGTGAAGTGGCTTTATATTTTATAGTATTAATGTATATAAAAAATAATAGAAAAGAGGTGATGAAAACAAAGCTTCATATTTTTTGGTTCTTCTTGGCGAATTGAAGAAAGAAAAGGAACAAGATTTTCGGTCACTTTAAGCTTGGGAAAGGTTAGTAAATTATGTTAGTTTTGAAAATTTAAGCTTGATTTTAGTTAATTAGATAGTTTCATACATAGCCCATGTCAAAATTTTGAAATTTGGTGATGATTTGAGCATTCGGTTTTGGTTATTAAAGGAGGAGATTGGATTATAGTCTTTATGTTTTATGAAGAATTGTTGAAGAGGAAGGTTCGAGTTAGTTAAGTTATAAATTTTTAATACTCATGAGTACTATAGACGAACATAAATTTACTTAATGACTTGAACAAATACCGTGTGGATGTTTGAAATGAATGAATTTGAGGTTTGTTCATATTAGGGATTTGGCTTTGTGCATAACTTTTAAGAGTTTGATTTTGAATAATTTGAGTATTGGAATGTAAGTAATGTTATGCATAGGTTAAATTTTTGTATTTGGCTTTTGTAGTATATATGTATGATTAATCCATTTTTTTTCTTTTCTTTTGCAAATGATATATATAGGGTGATAAATATTAAGACGATTGTTGACTTGTGTTTAGTGATATTCAGCCAAGGACTAAATGTGCTTGCTTATTCGGTTTAAGTAAAGTAAATGTGATTGGTGGATATGATTAGGTTGTGGTTTATTATAGACTTGTTTTGATTGTATAAATTAGTTTATAAATTGGTTTGGAAATAATAAATAATGAGCATGCTTTGTGGCCGTAAGGATTATATGATAGTGTGTCGTGATATTAACTTAGCTAGTCGAATGGATGAGGAATGAATTTGATATATATATAGGTAACATTGACGAGTTGTTTAGCATATGGGTTTTGTATATTGGTTCTAAGAACTAAGCTAGAAAAATAATTTTCAAGAACATGGTATCTATGCACATATATATATATATATATATATATAGAAGGTATCTTAAGTATATTTGTCCATTTGATAAGGTTGACTAATAGTTCAAGCAAGGATTACTCCATTCGATATGTACATGAATTGAAGTAATAGGTTCGGTAATCAGCTTATGACATACGGGTAATATCATATGTCCAATTATAAGTTAAATACTCGATAGTTGTGGTTCATTGGATATAATGTTTGAATATTGTTTTGAAAAAATTGATATTTGTATTTAGTAAAGTTGAATAAGTCATTAAATAAATCTATTTGTTTTAATTAAGCTCAAGAGCAAAGAGGGTCTAAATCAGATAAGGGAAAGGAAAAATCAGTTGAGTAGCCTATCCGCAACTGTTCAAAATATCCGAGGTAAGTTTTGAGTAGTTTCCTTTAATATATAATTGATGCTGGTTTATAAGAGTATAAGAAATTCAGTTAGCACTTGTACAAAGTTGTTTAATAAACAATGCATGTATATGACTTTGAGGTCGATGGTAACTTTGAGTTTAAGCTTGAATGCCGAAATGATTGTGTGATATTAGGTATAATTTTTGAGTTGAAATGTTAATGATGATGTGCCTATTGAACTTATATCCGAATGTATTAAATGATTAATAAGTGATAGGTTGATTGAGATGTGTTAAATATATAACTAAGTATGCATGGTATTGGAAAAATATTCGGACTTGAAGTTTGCAGGCTTTATGCTGGAAATATATCCGGACTTGAAGTCCGCAGGCTTTATGCTGGAAATATATCCGGACTTAAAGTCCGCAGGCTAAGTGCTGGAAAAATATCCGGGCTAAGTCCCGAAGGCATTCGTGCTGGTATTATATCCGGCCTAAGTCCTGAAGGAATTCGTTCTGGTATTATATCCAGGCGAAGTCCCGAAGGCATTCATGCTGGTGCTATATCCGGGCTAAGTCCCGAAGGCATTCGTGCTGGCGTTGTATCTGGGCTAAGTCCCGAAGGCATTCGTGCTGGTATTATATTCGGGCTTAAAGTCCCGCATGCTTTGTGGTGGTGATTTGATTTTGGTTTTAAATCTTGCAGGCTTAATGCCGATGATTGGAGTAAGATTATGATTTCGAATGTTTGTAGTAAACTACCATTGAATATGTTCAATACATTAAGTCGGTCAGGTATGTATTATATACTTTTATATGTTAGATTGATCGGAATTGAATCATGAATGCGAAATGAGAAGTATATGTGACAATCTCATATGTGTATGTGTGTATTCGGTTATGTTGAAAGGTTATATGAGATTGATTTGGTGATATACATGTTAAATAATATGAATCCAAAGAATGGGTAATAAATCTACTTGGGACAGCAGCAGTAACGTGATTTCGGAAAATCACTATAAATTGTGGAAGTTGAGTTAGAGGCTAAATAAATTATGTCATGAAATCTTAATGAGTCTAGTTTTTATAAAAGAAACCGTGTAAACAAAAGAGTTGCCAATAATGAGATATTTGAAGTGGCATGGAACAGAGTCAAAATGACTTCGAGGTCCCCTGTTCTGTTTTCAGAAAATCATTATAAATGGTACAAAAATGGTTATAAGATAAAATTTATATTCTTAGACTCCCTAATGAGTCTAGTTTCAAATGAAATAAACGATAACATATTTCGAATTCTTTATAATGAGAAATTTGATTCATAGTAAAAAGTGGTCAGATTAGTCAAACAGTGAAACAGGGGAAACTTCAATAAAAACCTGGTATTGATTGGTCAAACCAAAAATTCTGAAAATTTTATGGATGGAAGATATATGAGTCTATTTTCAGGGAAAATTAACGGCACTTGATTTGGCGTTTCTTAGCTCCAGTTATAAATAATTTAGTGACTGTTGCTCAGGAAGACAGCTTGTAGTGAATTTGTGATTTTGTTGCAAACACGGTTAAAACTTGTTAATGAGATGCTTTTCGAGTTCTTATGATCTTATTTGTAATTTCAATATTTGGTTTTAATTGAGTTCAGATTCAAGTGAGGTGAATTTGCTAAATATGCATTATGTTCATGGATACTTGTCCAAAATGGCAATTATCTAGGAATGATTTCTTGAAAATTTGAATAATCGATCTATAAGTAAATTAATTGTTTGCATTTCTTAAAACTTACTAAGCATTGAAGCTTATTCGGTGTTCTCTTTTCCATTTCTTATAGGTATATACTTTAGCTCGAGTTGGAAGGGCCGGAGATATCATCACACTATCTAGTCATTATGTGAGTTGAGAAGATTGTATATCATCATGGTTTAAGGCATGTATAGGATAGACTATAGGTAGAATGATATTTCGACTTTGTATACATTATAGCCATGCGAAGATGGCTTGCTCATTTTGTTTAGAGAAGCCTTATAATTGAACTAATGTGGTGAAATGTTTTAGTTATAACTTGATAGTAGTTAATTTGTTATTAGATATTAGGTTATGTTTTGATAGTGAGTCATTTAGAAATTTATAAGAGCTCTTATGGAAAATCAATGAGACATGTTTGCATTGTTGATAATTTATGTCTGGTAAGTATCTTTGACCTTATAGAAGTTTTGTTTAGTCAAGTAATACCTCATAACCTTATTCCGGCAACGGATATAGGTTAGGAGTGTTACATTTAGTGGTATCAGAGCTATGGTTTAGTCGGTTCTCGGACTAACATAGCAAGTGTAAGAGTCTAACTATACATGCCGTAAGTAAAGTATGATAGTGTGAGGTCTCCCGGCTCTTATAAATTGTTTTGCTCAGGTAATGATGTGTTCCAACCGAGTTATTATTAATTGATCTGAAATTGATATTGAATTGATTGTAATATATATGTGATATGATGGAATTGAAAAGGTATGAAAAGAATTTTATGATATGTGTGCATCAGTGTAAAGATATATATGAGATTGTATAAAGTAAATGGTAATGAAAGATCAAATTGGGTAGAACGCAGGGAATGAGTACGATCGTTCAATAATGAATTGACGGAAAAGAACATGGTTGGACCATGGCAATACATGAGACAGATAAGCTAGTGTAAGACCTATCGGAAATAGGCATCAACATGGGCAGAGCAAAGTTAGTATAAGACCATAGTTGGACTATGGCATCAAGTAAGCGACGTACTCAAAACCGTAAGACATTTTTCAATGGGATAAATATTGACAAATGATCAAGACTAAATGTGGAAATTTGATAAGAAATTACTTAGTAATTTGAGTAATAGAAATGAAAGTTTGAATCGTGATAATTTCACTTATGTTTTGTTAATACTCACATGAAATAAAGTTGCATGTGAAACTGAGATATGTGAAAATGTGTTTGTAACAAGATGAAAAAAAAATTGAAATGTTTGAATGAAGTGTTTGAATCCAAGTGTGTAATACTATGATGATGAGTGATGAGTTTATCTGTATTCAATATGAAACTCCTTTCGAGGCTTAACGACCTCACCCCTTACGGTGATATGATTATAAGGTTTCAATGGAACGAAATAGAACGAGTTTGCAAAGAAAGATTAAAGAGTTAAATAGTGAGATAATGATAAAGTAAGTAAAGTTCGAACGATTTGGCAATGAATTAAGGTGGAAGGACTTGTACAATGTCCCGAAGGTTCTTCAGATTGAATATTGTCATTAGTAAAAGAAAGTTGGTCTGGTAATTTAATTCAATCAGATATGATGTCTAGGTATGTATCTGTTGGGAATTCTTCCTGAGTGGTTTTCATTAGTGAATGAAATAGAATGGAATTCGAAATGACGAATGAATAGTAAGAGTGTCTGAATTGGATAATTACAGTCAAGTGAATTTCGATGATTTCTTTTGAATATTCTGTATATTTCTTATTCTCAGAGACACATGTGTGATTGTTCCTTTTTCTGATGAAAATGCTATAAAGTGAGAATGTTATTTGACTCCGATGTTTAATAAAAGTATTGAATGTTAAGCAAGGTCTATTCTTCTAGTGAAATTGAGAAGTATAAAAGTATATTGAGATGTGATAGTTCAAAATGAGTTCAGAGTAACAGTTATTCGATTATGGATGTCTGGACATATGAAATTTCTGTTAATGTTGTTATTGTTCTTATATGGAATAAGTATTCAGATGGGTTAAAGGATTTTTATATGAGCTCCGACTGTGAAATTTTGTTTATCTGAGTTAAAATAAATAATACAGATATATGGATCAGGTGTATAAGTGACTGTGAATTGTAGCGTATTTCAGAACTATATTCAGATGACAAGTTGCTATTTGTCAGAGTTGAAATTTTGTGTATATGGAATAAAAGCAATCAGTGATGTATTAGAAGTGGTTATGAGACAGAATTGATATCCAAACCGAATAAAATTTTTATTTGTCTTCTGAAAAAGAAATGTCATTGGGTGATGATCGATCTTTTAACAAGGAAGAATCTGTGTCTTCAGTTTAGTATGTACAAAATTCCAATTGACAAAGTTGTTGAGATATTCATAATATAGTCTGCCGATGTGATCTGTCAGTGTGAATTAAAGTTTAGAGATTGTTGGTAAAAGGAGATACATGTGATGAATGGAAATTTGTGATTCCGAAATTTTTGAAAACGTTTTTAGAATGGAAAATATTTTTGTTGATAAGATTTTCGGGGACGAAAATCCCTAAGGGGGGGAGAGTTGTAATAGCCCTAATTTGACCCTAGTCGGAAAGTGGTTTCAGGACCACAAAACCAAGTCATAAAAAAATAATTAACTGTTATATTCTATGCTTATAGTATGTGTACATGCAAGTGTGAATGTTTCATGCTTTAATTTTGTCATTTGTATGTGAAATTTATTAAATAGGACTTAGGTGAGACAATTGTGAAATATGTTAGGTTAATTTTAAAGTGGCCTATTAATGCATAAATACAAAAAGATGGACTTGCATGTCAAATATCTATTTTGTTGTGTAATGGCCGGCCATGATGTGGTTTTATTTAGAATATATGTATTGTTTATTAGTGAAGTGGATTTATATTTTATAGTATTAATGTATATAAAAAAATAATAGAAAAGAGGTGATGAAAACAAAGATTCATATTTTTTGGTTCTTCTTGGCGAATTGAAGAAAGAAAAAGGGACAAGATTTTCGGTCACTTTAAGCTTGGGAAGGTTAGTAAATTATGTTAGTTTTGAAAATTTAAGCTTGATTTTAGTTAATTAGATAGTTTCATACATAGCCCATGTCAAAATTTTGAAATTTGGTGATGATTTGAGCATTCGGTTTTGGTTATTAAAGGAGGAGATTGGATTATAGTCTTTATGTTTTATGAAGAATTGTTGAAGAGGAAGGTTGGAGTTAGTTGAGTTATGAATTTTTAATACTCATGAGTACTATAGACGAACATAAATTTACTTAATGACTTGAACAAATACCGTGTGGATGTTTGAAATGAATGAATTTGAGGTTTGTTCATATTAGGGATTCGGCTTTGTGCATAACTTTTAAGAGTTTGATTTTGAATAATTTGAGTATTGGAATGTAAGTAATGTTATGCATAGGTTAAATTTTTGTATTCGGCTTTTGTAGTATATATGTATGATTAATCCATTTTTTTTCTTTTCTTTTGCAAATGATATATATAGGGTGATAAATATTAAGACTATTGTTGACTTGTGTTTAGTGATATTCGGCCAAGGACTAAATGTGCTTGCTTATTCGGTTTAAGTAAAGTAAATGTGATTGGTGGATATGATTAGGTTATGGTTTATTATAGACTTGTTTTGATTGTATAAATTAGCTTATAAATTGGTTTGGAAATAATAAATAATGAGCATGCTTTGTGGCCGTAAGGATTATATGATAGTGTGTCGTGATATTAACTTAGCTAATCGAATGGATGAGGAATGAATTTGATATATATATAGGTAACATTGACGAGTTGTTTAGCATATGGGTTTTGTATATTGGTTCGGCAACTAAGCTAGAAAAATAATTTTTAGTAACATGGTATCTATGCACATATATATATATATATATATATATATATAGAAGGTATCTTAAGTATATTTGTCCATTTGATAAGGTTGACTAATAGTTCAAGTAAGGATTACTCCATTCGATATGTACATGAATTGAAGTAATATGTTCGGTAATCAGCTTATGACATACGGGTAATATCATATGTCCAATTATAAGTTAAATACTCGATAGTTGTGGTTCATTGGATATAATGTTTGAATATTGTTTTGAAAAAATTGATATTTGTATTTAGTAAAGTTGAATAAGTCATTAAATAAATCTATTTGTTTTAATTAAGCTTAAGAGCAAAGAGGGTCTAAATCGATAAGGAAAGGAAAAGCAGTTGAGTAGCCTATCCATAATCTGCTCAAAATATCCGAGGTAAGTTTTGAGTAGTTTCCTTTAATATATAATTGATGCTGGTTTATAAGAGTATAATAGGGAATTGAAATTCAGTTAGCACTTGTACAAAGTTGTTTAATAAACAATGCGTGTATATGACTTTGAGGTCGATGGTAACTTTGAGTTTAAGCTTGAATGGCGAAATGATTGTGTGATATTAAGTATAATTTTTGAGTTGAAAAGTTAATGATGATGTGCCTATTGAACTTATATCCGAATGTATTAAATGATTACTAAGTGATAGGTTGATTGAGATGTGTTATGTCACACCCCTAATTTGACCTTAGTCGAAAAGTCGTTTCGGGACCAAAAAATCGAGTCATAAAAATAATCAGCCGTCATATTTTATGTTTATTATATGTGAATATGAATGTGTGAAAGTTTTAAGCTTCGATTTTGTAAATTGCATGTGAATTTAGTTAATAGGACTTATGTGTGACATTTTTGAAATGTGATAGGTTAATCTATAAGGGTCTATTAAAGCATGTATTGAAAATAATGGTTTTGCATGTCAAATACTCCTTTTTGTTAATAGTGGCCGGCCATGATGATGGCATATATTAAAATATGTATTAAATTTTAGTTAAATGGTTATTACTTTATATAAAAGAAAGAAAAAAATTTTGGTTATGTTTTTGTTCTTCTTGCCGTGAACTAAAGGAAGAAAAAAGGGGGGAAAAGAAGCTAGGCATTCGGTCTTCTACTTGCTTAATTAAGGTAAGTTTTAGGTAAATTCTTTGAGATTTTATGAAATTTTAGTTGATGGATAGGTCTTTGATTGAGCCCATGTGTGAATTTTGATCCTTGTGGTGATTTGGGCATTCGGTTAAGGTAGGAAACTTAGAAGATGATTTCTATTCCTTATGTTTTATGAGTTGGGAGCTTAAATTGAAGTTGAATAAGGGAATATGTGTATTGAGGATTTTAGTAATATGGAAATTGGTTATGAGAGTGTGTGTGTGGTCACTTGCGAATGTGGGTGTTAAGGTTAGTAGGTTGGCTTAATTCTTGTATTAGAAATCTATTTGAGAAATTAGATAGGCTTGAATGGTTGAAGTAACTAAATTAGAAACTCATGAACTTGATTTAAATACTTTAAATTTATGGTAGTTAAATGGAATAGAAAGGATCTATTCGCCATGGAGGTTAAACACATTGTTAAATTGTTGAATATATGCTTTGGTTGTTAATGAATATTCGGTCTTGGTATGAATCTCATTAATAACATTTAGTTATTAGATTTGGTATAAAATACTTATTGAAATGGTGGAATTGGATGACTTACTTATGGATTTTAGTTATGAGAGTCTTTTGTAAGTAGAGCTAGAGGGTTTAAAGGGTGGTGTTTAAAATAAACATGTATATGGACCCTATGTATATACCTTGTAATTTTATTGTAAACTTTTGGTTTAACTCAGATCATATTAATTGCTAAAATACTAGCTTGTGTGGAAAATTTTGTGTATGTTTTTATGTGCCGAATGTGAGTTAAAGAAAATGGAGCTCACTATGTGTATCATGGTCAACGTTTGATAACTAATATGTCTTGATTCGTAAATTGAGTCAAAAGATTATATATGTTCGATCTAGCCTAAGCTAGGCTTGACTTGTAACATAGTAATGATTGACTGAACGTATATGTGTGAGATAGTGAGGATAATTGTATTTCTTGCTTTGATTAAGTGAAGTATATGAAGTTGATATACTTAATTTACTCAATTAAGCTTAAGAGCACATAGGGACAATTTCGGATAAGAGAAAAAGCTACCTAACCGAATAGTCGATCTATAATCGTTCGACAAATTCCGAGGTAAGTTCTTAAGTATTTGAGTTTGATTCCTTTGTAAGTTTTAAGTTTTTAAATGGGATGAATATGAATTAAGTATATACGTTAAGGTCAATGACTTTTCTAAGTGATGGCATATATGATATTATGTTTTAAATATGTGAATGAGAACTTTATAGAGTAAATTTGTATAAATCTGCTTGGGACAGCAGCAGTAGTGTGTTTTGGAAAAATTACCATAAATTGTGGGAATTGAGTTAAAGGCTGAATAGATTATGTAATTAAAGCTTGATGCATCTAGTTTCGTATAAAAGAAATCGAGTAAGTAAAGGGGTTGCCGATAATGAGATTTTTTAAAGTTGTGTGAGACAGAGTCAGAATGGCTCCGAAATCCCCTGTCCAGTATTTGGAAAATCATTATAAATTGTAAAAAAATGATTATAAGATAAGATTTATATGCTTAGACTCCTTAATGAGTCTAGTTTCAAACAAAATAAACGAAAACATATTTTGAATTTTGTACAATGAGAAATTCAATCCTTAGTGAAGAGTAGTCAGAATAGTCAAGCAGTAAAATAGGGGAAACTTTAAGAAAAATCTGGTATTGATTAGCCAAACCAAAAATTCTGAAAATTTTGTGGATAGAAGATATACGAGTCTATTTTCATGGAAAATTAACAGCACATCATTTGGAGTTTTGTAGCTCCAGTTACAAATAATTTAACGATTGTTGCTCAGGAAAACAACTTGTAGAGAATATGTGATTATGTTGTAAACATTGATAAAACTTGTTTTAGTTGCTCATAAGCTATTGATTAAACCTGTGACAGCCCAAAATTGACCCTAGTCGGGAAGTGGTTTCGGGACCACTAAACCGAGTCACCGAAATGTTTGAACGTAATATTTATTGTCTAGAATATGTATTTACGAATGTGTGAAAATTTCAAGCTTCGGTTTAGTCGATTGCGTGTGAATTCAGTTAGTAGGATTTGTATGACACTTTTGAAAAATGATAGGCTAATCTAGAAGGACCTAATAGTACATGTAGTCAAAAGGGAGGACTTGCATGTCAAAATCCCCCCCCAAGTGCTAGTGGCCGGCCATGACAAGGAAGCATGGGCAAGACATGTCATGAAACATGTTGGGTGAGTGTTTTATGTTGAAATAGATAAAATAAGGTGCATGAGTAATAAAAAATGAAAAAAAGTGTGTGTGTGAAGGCTTTCCCTCCCTCCCCATTGCCGTGCAAGTGAGAAAGAAAAACAAAAAAAAAGCTTTGTTCATCTTTTTTTCATCCTTTGGCCGAAAATCTCAAGGAGAAGAAAGGGTCCTTGCTCATGGTTGGTTTGGAATAGGTTGGCCATCCTTGTATCTAGATTAAGGTATGTTTGATATGGTGCCATGAGATTCATGCATGTTCTTAGTTGCTAGTTTTAGTTCTAATTAGTCCATGATTCAAAACCTTGCTATGTCATGGGGATGATAGTATGAAATGAAAATTTGAGATAAGTAAGGTTAAATTTGATTTGGTAAAATCGGCCATATGGGTGTATATGTTTGTGAAAATATATTTTCTTTGTTAACTCCTTACAATCGATTGTAGGAGTAATATTGGCTTATAAGGTTGAGTTGATTCATGATGTTGTATGTTAGGATTAAAATACTTGAGACTAGATTAGCTTAATGGTGACCATGCATTCGCCTTGAAGCATTAAACAAATGTTGGTTGAGATTTTGATATTTTGAACAAAGATGGTTGTGAAATGGGGTGAAAACCATTAAATTATACACATAAAAATCCAGCAAGAAGATTAAACTACTAAATGTATTCATTTTAGATCAAGACATCAAAGAGGAGAACCAAGCAAAGGCAAAGCAAAGATAATCGAGTAGTAGATTGGGAATCATTTCATCCGATATAAGGTAAGTCATTAAGCACTTATTTTGTACTAATTTAAAGGGTCGTAATGTCCAAGTAATGATGCTGAATGGAATGGTAGAATATATATAAACATGTATGTATGTGGTGATAAAAATATTGAATTGAAAGAAAAGAGGTGAGATGTATTGAATGATCGGTTTGGCACTAAGTGTGCGGTGTAAACATTTAAAATCACAAATTGGCACTATGTGTGCGGGTTCAAATTATACAGCACTAAGTGTGCAAGTTTGATTATATAGCACTAAGTGTGCGAGTTCGACTATTAAGCACTAAGTGTGCGGGCTTATTGCACATCCTCTAATAAACGTACATGTTCTATGTGGGCGGCCTTACCGAGTCAATCATGGACAGCGGTACGAGTAAACACCTTGAGCTCATGAGGAATGGACATTTTATTTATATTTGGAACTTTGGTTTGGTATGTCTTGATCTATGTGGTGATTATGCTCGAAAATAAATGCATGCAATGTCATATGGCGTAATGTATGAAATATCAAGTAGGGCTTGGTATGAGACCAAACCGAAATGCCTAAAGAATTATAGTACCGTTTGGGTGTGGATGGAGGATTTTAATCCCGCATTAATTATCTTCTTTTATGGTATATTATTATTGAACGGCAATATAACGCTTATGGCTTACTAAGTTATATACTCACCCGGTGTTTGCTTGTCGCCATTTTAGGTTTCTCGGACTCGTCCCTTTTGCGTGCTCGTGATCGTCATCGGAGTCATCACATCGGCTAGTAACTTTTGGTATTTTTTTTGTGTAGTCGGTTTAGGAGAACATTTTGGCATGTATAGGCTAATATGCTTTGTTGAACTTTGGTATGTAAACTTTTAGCCATGCGAAAATGACAAAAATGCTCGGTTGGATTTAGTTCTCCAATGTTAAGTCACAAGTCTTGGTAATTCGATTTCCATGCCTTATGCCATGGTTGATTATTTTGGTGTTAAAATGCATGTTATGGCAATAGTGTAGTAGGGAGATGTTGGATAATGATTAGCCTCTGGTATGGCTAGTCATGATCATGATTTGTGACATGTATGATGAATCACTGGTTAGATCAAAGGGAAATCATGAAATAGGTATAGTTGCTTTAGTGACAGGTGCTGGCAGCAGCAGTAACGTGAGATTGAAAAATCACTAAAAATAGTAGGAATGGTATTAAATAGTAAATAAATTATGTAAATGTACCTTGATGAATATACTTTCATATGGAAGAAACGAAATGGTCATATGAGTTATAAGTTAACAGATATTAAAGTTCTTGTGAAACAGGGCCAGAACGGTTTCTGGATCCCCTGTCCTGACTTTGGAAAATCATTGTAAATTAACCAGAGATAATTAGGAGTCATTCCATATATGTGTAGATTTCTCTCTGAGTCTAGTTTCTATAGAAACAAACGGCATCAGCAGTGAAGCCCTGTACAGGGAGATATCCAATTTGTAACGCACAAAGGTCAGTGTAGTCGATCACTCCAACAGGGGAGACTTTAACTAATAAACTGTACTAATTGGCTCGACCAAAAATTCTAGAAAAAAATATGTAGATGGAAATATGAGTCTAGTTTCAGGGAAAAATTTCGAAACTGATTTTCGAGTTGTAAAACTCAAGTTATGAATTTTGGAGCGACTAGTACACAGATTGGCAGCTTGTCTGGAAACTCTCAATAAGTGGGTTGAAGTCTGTTAACACCTCGTGTTCGACTCCCATGACGGTCTCGGGTTCGGGTGTTACATTTTATTGGTATCAGAGTTATGGTTTAGTTGGTTCTAGGACTACCATAGCGTATGAGTCTAGCTATACATGCCTTAATGTTAATGTTTAAATGTGTGATGACTTCTGACGGTTAAAATTTTTGTTTTGATTAGTAAATGGATCCCGGTGTAGAGAGAACCTTGGCGGATGACGTTGAAAGTGTAGCGGCTGCTCCTGCACAAGGGACACCGCCTGTTGAACCTCAGTCATCTGCGAATAATCAAGGTGAGGAGGCAAAACAAGCCTTCTTTACCATGATGAATGAGTGGGTAGCGCAATACGCCCGAACCAATCCGGCTGTCCAACAATTCCCGAATTTGAATAATCCACCCCAAGAGCCCGTAATGCCATCAGTTACTGATCCTATGAGGCCGAGTAAGCCACCTGTAGACTTGATTAGAAAGCGCGGGGCTGAGGAGTTTAAGGCCATAGTTACGATGATGCCGAAAGAGCCGAAGTTCGCTTGATAACACCATTCGGTGTTTGATGAACTATCATGCACACCGATGAATGTCTAAAGTGTGCTATATCCTTGTTGCGAGACTCACTTACTATTGGTGGAGGACTTTGATCTCCATAGTCCCAAACGAAGCGAAGTTACTTGGGATTTCTTTCAAACGAATTTCGAAAGAAGTATATTAGTCAACGGTTCATCGATCAAAAGCGTAAGGAATTCTTGGAACTCAAGCAAGGCCGTATGACAAGATTACTGAATCTGAACATGAGTTCGTAAGACTTAGTCGGTATGCTCGGAGTGTGTGGCTGATGAGGTTGCTATGTGCAAAAGATTTGAAGAAGGATTGAATGAAGATTTAAAACTACTAGTGGGTATTTTGGAGATAAAGGAGTTCGTGACGCTAGTCGAACGAGCCTGCAAGGCGGAAGAACTTGGAAAGGAGAAGAAGAAGGCTGAATTTGAAGCTAAAGACTATCGTAAGAGATCGATGGGTAAAGCTCCGTTCTCGACTGTAAAGAAGTTCAGGGAGGACACTAATAAATCGAGGACGACTGCGGGAATTTCCATTAGAGCACGACCATCGACGGACTCCCGAGCTACTTCGGTGGCTAGTGTGGTCAATAACCGTCAAGAGAAACCCGAATGCCCCCAATGTGGAAGAAGACACATAGGTGAATGTTGGGGTAAGTCTACTAACAGGGCCTATTATGGATGCGGTTCGAAGGACCACTTCATTCGAGATTGCACGGAGCTTGATGAGAAGCATAGGATGCAAGGTGCAAGACCTAGTGGAATGACAGCTAGAGGTAGACCACCAAGAATTTCAGGAGGTAGGAGTGATAGTCAGAGAGGGGCCACTGGTACGGCTATTCGATCTGAGACCCGTACTCCTGCTAGGGCATATGCCATCCGTGCACGAGAGGAAGCATCCTCCCCTGATGTTATCACTGGTACTTTCACTCTTTTTGATACTAATGTAATTGCATTAATTGACCCCGCTCTACTCATTCTTATGTATGTAAGACTTTAGCATCCAAGAAGACTCGCCTATTGAGTCTCTCGAGTTCGTAATTCGAGTGTCAAATCCCTTGGGTCAATATGCGCTTGTTGACAAAGTGTGTAAGAGATGCCCCCTAATGATCCGAGAATTCTATTTTCCGGCCGATTTGATGCTATTACCATTTGATGAATTCGACGTTATTCTTGGTATGGACTGGTTGACCGTATATGACGCGGTGGTGAGTTGCAAAAGAAAACCGTTGACTTGAGGTGCGCAAATAACGAGATGATCCGAGTTGAGTCTACGGACTTAAAGGGTTGCCACCGCGATATCGCCAATGTTGGCTCGAAATACGTAAGAAAGGGTGCGGCGTACCTTGCGCATGTACTTGGTGACAAAGAGTTAGAAAAGAAACCCGAATCTGTGCCGGTGGTTAGTGAATACCCGGACGTTTTTCCCGAAGAATTACCGGGTTTGCCACCTGTGCGGGAGATAGAGTTTAGTATTGAGCTTGTACCTGGGACTACGCCAATATCTATAGCTCCGTATCGTATGGCACCAACCGAGTTGAAGGAGTTGAAGGCTCAGTTGCAAGAATTGACGGATAGAGGTTTCGCTCGACCAAGTTTCTCACCTTGGGGTGCACCAGTGTTGTTTGTGAAAAAGAAGGACGGAACCATGAGATTGTGTATTGACTATCGTCAGCTGAATAAAGTGACGATAAAGAATAAATATCCGCTACCGCGTATTGATGATTTGTTCGATCAACCAAGGAGCCTCGGTGTTTTCAAGATAGATTTGAGATCGGGTTATTATCGATTCCATGAATTCGAGATTCGGACGTACCCAAAACTGCTTTCAGAACGAGGTACGGTCACTACGAGTTCTTAGTGATGCCGTTCGGGCTCACTATTGCCCCTGCGGTATTCATGGATTTAATGAATCGGATCTTGAGCGATTTGGACCGGTTCGTAGTTGTGTTCGTTGATGACATCTTGGTCTATTCAAGAAATGAGACCGAACATCTTGAACACCGAGATTAGTGTTGCAAATTTTACGGGATAAGCGGTTATATGCTAAGTTCAAGCAAGTGCGAGTTCGGTTAAGAGAGGTTAGCTACTTGGGTCATGTGGTATCGGCATCGGTATTCGAGTCGACAGAGCAAAATTTCAGCCATACTTAGCTGGAAGCCTCCGAGAAATACTACCGAGGTTCGAGCTTTTTGGGACTTGCTTACATTACTACGACGGTTTGTAAAAGGTTTCTCAATGATAGCCACACCCATGACGAAGCTACTTCAAAAAGATGTTAAGTTCGAATGGACGGAAAAATGTCAGAAAGGTTTCGATCAACTGAAAACTTATTTGACTGAAGCTCCAGTTTTAGTGCAACCCGAATCAGGCAAAGAGTTTGTCATGTATAGTGACGCATCCCTACTTTGGTTGGGTTGTGTATTGATGCAAGGAGGTCGAGTTGTGGCCTATGCGTCGAGACAATTAAAGCCACATGAGAAAAATTACCCGACCCATGATCTCGAATTGGCTGCCATCGTATTCGCCTTGAAAATATGGCGACATTACTTATTGGGTGAGAAGTGCCATGTGTATTCGGATCACAAAAGTCTCAAATATTTGATGACTCAAAGAGACTTAAATCTGCGACAAAGACGTTGGCTCGAGTTGTTAAAAGATTACGAGCTTGTCATTGACTATCACCCGGGAAAGGCTAATGTGGTTGCGGATGCCCTAAGTCGTAAATCACTGTTTGCCTTACGAGCGATGAATGTACACTTGTCTGTTCTATCCGACAATGTACTAGTGATGGAATTAAAGGCCAAACCTCTGTTGACTCATCAGATTCGTGAAGCTCAAAAAGTCGATGCTGAATTGGTTGCAAAACGGGCCGAATGTGTTTCGAATTTGGAATCAGAGTTTCAAGTTGATGATGACGATTGTTTGAGGTTCAGAAATCGCTTGTGTGTCCCAAGAAATTCAGAACTCATTTCTACGATTCTGAACGAAGCTCATTGTAGCCGAATGTCAATTCACCCGGGGAGTACGAAAATGTACAACGACCTGAGACACCAGTTTTGGTGGCATGGTATGAAACGAGACATTTCCAACTTTGTTTCGAAGTGCTTAGTATGTCAGCAAGTAAAGGCGGAACATCAAGTGCCCACGGGTTTGCTTCAACCAATCATGA
This sequence comes from Gossypium arboreum, assembly GCF_025698485.1. NCBI lineage: Eukaryota > Viridiplantae > Streptophyta > Magnoliopsida > Malvales > Malvaceae > Gossypium > Gossypium arboreum. Next base: position 33,114,292 of record NC_069075.1, read on the forward strand.
TACCTAAATGGAAATGGGAACGAGTCACGATGGATTTTGTATCTGGCTTGCCAGTGTCGGCAAGCAAGAAATATGCAATTTGGGTCGTCGTTGATAGATTGACTAAGTCGGCTCACTTTATCCCCGTGACGCACGGATTTTTCATTGGATAAGCTAGCTGAATTGTATGTTTCTCAGTTGTGAGATTACATGGGTACCGATTTCTATTGTGTCGACAGAGATCCAGATTCACCTCACGATTTTGGAAGAAATTGCAAGAAGCTTTGGGTACCAAACGCATTTTAGCACCGCTTTTCATCCCCAAACCGATGGTCAATCCGAGCGGATAATTCAGATACTTGAGGATATGTTGAGATGTTGCATCCTCGAGTTTAGTGGTTCATGGGAACGGTATTTACCCTTGATTGAATTCGCTACAACAATAGTTTTCAGTCAAGCATTAAGATGGCGCCTACGAGGCTTTGTATGGTCGAAAATGCCGTACACCATTGTTTTGGACCGAGCTCGGTGAAAGTAAAATCTTGAGTGGATTTGATTAAAGATACCGAATGCAAAGTAAGTATAATTCGTGAAAGTCTGAAAGCAGCATCAGATCGTCAGAAGTCATACGCGGATTTAAAACGAAGAGATATTGAGTATCAGGTGGGAGACAAAGTGTTTCTTAAGGTATCACCCTGGAAAAAGATACTCAGATTTGGCCGTAAGGGAAAATTGAGTCCGAGATTCATTGGGCAATATGAGATCTCCGAACGAGTCGGCCCAGTAGCGTATAGGTTGCTTTTACCCCCTGAACTCGAAAGGATCCACAACGTTTTCCATGTTTCGATGCTTGACGTTCTCGATCCGATCCTTCGCATGTAATAAACCCTCCGAGATTGAAATTCAAGCCGATATGAGTTATGAAGAAGAACCGATTCAGTATCCTAGCTCGTGAAGTGAAGGAGTTGCGAAACAAAAGGGTTCCGTTAGTAAAAGTGTTATGGCTCAAACACGGGATGGAAGAAGCTACTTGGGAACCCGAGAATTCTATGAAAGAGAGTTACCCAAACCTGCTTTCTGGTAAGATTTTCGGGGACAAAAATTCCTTAAGTGGGGAGAGTTGTGACAGCTCAAAATTGACCCTAGTCGGAAGTGGTTTGGGACCACTAAACCGAGTCACCGAAATGTTTGAACGTAATATTTATTGTCTAGAATATGTATTTACTGAATGTGTGAAAATTTCAAGCTTCGGTTTAGTCGATTGCATGTGAATTCAGTTAGTAGGACTTATATGACACTTTTGAAAATGATAGGCTAATCTATAAGGACCTAATAGTACATGTAGTCAAAAGGAGGACTTGCATGTCAAAATCCCCCAAGTGCTAGTGGCCGGCCATGACAAGGAAGCATGGGCAAGACATGTCATGAAACATGTTGGGTGAGTGTTTTATGTTGAAATAGATAAAATAAGGTGCATGAGTAATAAAAAATGAAAAAAAAAGTGTGTGTGTGAAGGCTTTCCTCCCTCCCCATTGCCGTGCAAGTGAGAAAGAAAACAAAAAAAAAGCTTTGTTCATCTTTTTTTCATCCTTTTGGCCGAAAATCTCAAGGGAGAAGAAAGGGTCCTTGCTCATGGTTGGTTTGGAATAGGTTGGCCATCCTTGTATCTAGATTAAGGTATGTTTGATATGGTGCCATGAGATTCATGCATGTTCTTAGTTGCTAGTTTTAGTTCTAATTAGTCCATGATTCAAAACCTTGCTATGTCATGGGGATGATAGTATGAAATGAAAATTTGAGATAAGTAAGGTTAAATTTGATTTGGTAAAATCGGCCATATGGGTGTATATGTTTGTGAAAATATATTTTCTTTGTTAACTCCTTACAATCGATTGTAGGAGTAATATTGGCTTATAAGGTTGAGTTGATTCATGATGTTGTATGTTAGGATTAAAATACTTGAGACTAGATTAGCTTAATGGTGACCATGCATTCGGCCTTGAAGCATTAAACAAATGTTGGTTGAGATTTTGATATTTTGAACAAAGATGGTTGTGAAATGGGGTGAAAACCATTAAATTATACACATAAAAATCCAGCAAGAAGATTAAACTACTAAATGTATTCATTTTAGATCAAGACATCAAAGAGGGAGAACCAAGCAAAGGCAAAGCAAAGATAATCGAGTAGTAGATTGGGAATCATTTCATCCGATATAAGGTAAGTCATTAAGCACTTATTTTGTACTAATTTAAAGGGTCGTAATGTCCAAGTAATGATGCTGAATGGAATGGTAGAATATATATAAACATGTATGTATGTGGTGATAAAAATATTGAATTGAAAGAAAAGAGGTGAGATGTATTGAATGATCGGTTTGCACTAAGTGCGGGTGTAAACATTTAAAATCACAAATTGGCACTATGTGTGCAGGTTCAAATTATACAGCACTAAGTGTGCAAGTTTGATTATATAGCACTAAGTGTGCGAGTTCGACTATTAAGCACTAAGTGTGGGCTTATTGCACATCCTCTAATAAACGTACATGTTCTATGTGGGCGGCCTTACCGAGTCAATCATGGACAGCGGTACGAGTAAACACCTTGAGCTCATGAGGAATGGACATTTTATTTATATTTGGAATTTTGGTTTGGTAAGTCTTGATCTATGTGGTGATTATGCTCGAAAATAAATGCATGCAATGTCATATGGCGTAATGTATGAAATATCAAGTAGGGCTTGGTATGAGACCAAACCGAAATGCCTAAAGAATTATAGTACCGTTTGGGTGTGGATGGAGGATTTTAATCCGCATTAATTATCTTCTTTATGGTATATTATTACTGAACGGCAATATAACGCTTATGGCTTACTGAGTTATATACTCACCCGGTGTTTGCTTGTCGCCATTTTAGGTTTCTCGGACTCGTCCCTTTTGCGTGCTCGTGATCGCCATCTGAGTCATCACACCGCTAGTAACTTTTGGTATTTTTTTTGTGTAGTCGGTTTAGGAGAACATTTTGGCATGTATAGGCTAATATGCTTTGTTGAACTTTGGTATGTAAACTTTTAGCCATGCTAAAATGGCATAAATGCTCGGTTGGATTTAGTTCTCCAATGTTAAGTCAGAAGTCTTGGTAATTTGATTTCCATGCCTTATGCCATGGTTGATTATTTTGGTGTTAAAATGCATGTTATGGCAATAGTGTAGTAGGGAGATGTTGGATAATGATTAGCCTCTGGTATGGCTAGTCATGATTATGATTTGTGACATGTATGATGAATCACTGGTTAGATCAAAGGGAAATCATGGAATAGGCATAGTTGCTTTAGTGACAGGTGCTGGCAGCAGCAGTAACGTGAGATTGAAAAATCACTAAAAATAGTAGGAATGGTATTAAATAGTAAATAAATTATGTAAATGTACCTTGATGAATCTACTTTCATATGGAAGAAACGAAATGGTCATATGAGTTATAAGTTAACAGATATTAAAGTTCTTGTGAAACAGGGCCAGAACGGTTTCTGGATCCCCTGTCCTGACTTTGGAAAATCATTGTAAATTAACCAGAGATAATTAGGAGTCATGCCATATATTTGTAGATTTCTCTCTGAGTCTAGTTTCTATAGAAACAAACGGCATCAGTATTGAAGCCCTGTACAGGGAGATATCCAATTCGTAACGCACAAAGGTCAGTGTAGTCGATCCCTGCAACAGGGGAGACTTTAACTAATAAACTGTACTAATTGGCTCGACCAAAAATTCTAGAAAAAAATATGTAGATGGAAATATGAGTCTAGTTTCAGGGAAAAATTGCGAAAATGATTTTCGAGTTGTAAAACTCAAGTTATTAATTTTGGAGCGACTAGTACACAGATTGGCAGCTTGTCTGGAAACTCTCAATAAGTGGGTTGAAGTCTGTTAACACCTCGTGTTCGAATCCGGCGACGGTCTCGGGTTCGGGGTGTTACAAAACCCATACGTGAATTCTAATTTGTGACATTATAAAATGATATATGAGTGTTAGATGGATCTTTGATATTAAAATTGTGAAATTGTAAGTTTATAAGTATTCGAATATGAAATGATAGTATGGCTTGAAATTGAATTATTCATTGGAAAATGATAGATGTAGATTCAGCCAAGACAAAGTGTATACATGAAAGTTTATGTGGTATATGAAGTATATTTGGATAATTGTGATGTGAATATATGAAAATTTATATTTTGATTCAGAATTTTATGCGATGAATGTGAATGTGTATATATGAGATAAGGCCGAATGGCCAATATGATGAATGTGAAAGTGTATATATATATTGTGGCCAAATGAAAAACTGTGGAAGGTGTGTTTTATTAGATATTTGATGAGGCAAATGAATTACAAATATGATAGTCAACGTGAATACTGTAACATGTGAATAAATATGCATGAAACTTTGTGATGTAAATCCGGGATTTAAGACCCGATGACTATATGTGGTGACTATATCCGGGTTAAGACCCGCTGACTTTGTCTGGAGATTTCATCTGAGCTAAAGGTCTCGCCGATAATCCGACTAGAGTATAAAGCTATAAGACTTCGCAATAAGAATTGCTTATAAATATATTCAATGCGAAAGGTTAAACAGGTATGTACTCCGAGTTTATATGTGAGCTTGATTTGAACTAAATCATAAGGTAGTTATGTGATGCATACGTGAGCAATCTATGAGACTATTCCTATGATTATGTGGCATCGGATTAGTGTGAAAGGTTATGTGAAATTGTACAATATATCTATGTTACATGAGCTCACTTTTATGTGAAAGTTTATCTGCCTATTGTATATGATGAGATGTGCATATTCGGTAAAGGGGTGATATACCCAAAGGAAGAGTGAAATAAAAATAAGAACAACCATGTTATAATTTGATTGTTATCTGTTGACACTGCTTAAAACTTACTAAGCATTGTAATGCTTACTCCGTTTACCTTGTTTCCTCTGTTTTATAGATCTCATTTGGAAGCTACAGACTCGGGGATCGTTAGCAACTTGTTACACTATCACTATCCACTGCTTGGTACTGTTATGTTTTGGGTTATTTTATGGCATGTGTAGAATAGACCAGTGGCAGAAGAATATTTTGGTTAATGTATATAAGTCATGCGAAAATGGAATCTTTTAAATGTCTACTTATAGAAGTTTAAATTGTATCATTGGCTGTCTTTAGTATTTATCTAAAGGAATGTTCTTTATTTCAAAAAAAAAAAATTTAAAATTTTTACTGTTCTGATATGAGTTTCAAGTCCGATAATGCCCCTTTACCTATTCTGGCGACGGATACGGGATAGGGATGTTACATTTTATTGGTATCAGAGCTATAGTTTAGTCGATTCTAGGACTAACGTAGCACGCGTGAGTCTATTTATACATGCCATAAAGTGATAAAATGATAGTGTGATGATTTTTGACTATTAAAATGTGTTTGTTATATTGTAATGAATTTTGATCCCGACTATGAGAATTTGCGATATAACTTCACTTGGATATGTTTAAATTATTAAGTTGATCAGGTACGTATCATGTACTCATATTTGAATTTTGATTTGGATTGAATTATAAGGGTATAAGTGATGCAATTTTGAAAGAGTGTTACCACTATAAATGTGATCTTTGTATGTGGCTATGGAACTGAAAGTTGAATGGTCGATAAGCATGTTGTGCTTGTATTCAAGTAATGTAAATGATATACTAATGTGTATTGTTATATGTATATGTACATGAGAATTGAGAGTTATATATCCGGGCTAAGTCCCGAAGAGCATTCGTGCTGGTGTTATATCCGGGCTAAGTCCCGAAGAGCATTCGTGCTAGTGATATATCCTGCTAAGTCTCAAGAGCATTCGTCTTTGGTGTTATGTCCTGCTAAGTCCCAAGAGCATTCGTCTGGTGTTATATCCGCTAAGTCTCGAAAAGCATTCGTGCTAGAGTTATATCCGGCTAAGTCTCAAGAGCATTCGTGCTAGAGTTATATCGTGGTTAAGTCCCAAGAGCATTCGTCTTTGGTGTTATATCCGAGCTAGGTCCCAAGAGAAATCATGTTTGGTGATGTGTATTCGCCTTCGTGCCTAGTAGGCTTCGTGCGATAATTTGAGCAAAGTTTAAGTGTTCATTACTATACGAACTCAAATTTAAATGAAAGGATATGTTTAAAAGTGTACATACATGATGTTTATAGACTTGGTTAAGTCATTTCAATGTGTAACAACAAATGAATAGGGGCACTATGTGTGCAATGATTAGAGGCACCGAGAGTGCGAGTTCTTCAACCGAGCACTATGTGTGCGAGATCGGTCAGTAGACATTAAGTGAGTAAAACAAGATTCATGTAAGACCTCGTATGAAACGAAGGCATTGATTTAAGATGGTGGATATGTTGTTAAGAAATGAATTCATGTTATAAATGTGTTACAGATTTAGTTTATGGGATGCTTGGTATATGAAGTCATATGTGCTATTGCTAAATGACCCCTATTTTTGTTAATCATGTTCAAGAAATTATATCGATTAAGTTCGACATTTGAACGTCTGTAAAAATTTTTTGATGAATGCTGATAATTTTGGATATATGGGTTATGTGCTAAAATAAATCCCATGCCGGTATACTATATGAGGCTTTATGCCAAATCGATTGTATATGGGTATCGTTAACGGTGATTGAATGTGCTAAATGAATTCAATGTTCAGGTATGTGGAAGTTGATTTTCTGTTGGAAATAGGTTAAGTTGAATAGTGAGATATGATGGAGTTATAAAGGATATTTATTGGGATGTTTGAGTATATGTGTACTTTTGGTCAGGTTATAGCTTATACATGAATGAAAATGTGGGTTACAAATATGTGGGTTGATGATGTGAATTATACATGATAATATGTACTTAATATGTGTTTGAAATGCATTTGTGAATTAAATTAAGTGATTATTGCTTATGAAATCAAGAAAATGAGATATATGTGCATACTTGTAGAAATGTTTATGTATTTGTTTTAAGATAAGAAAATGATTTTATAGATTAATGCGAAATCAGTAATGAATTACAATTGCTATCGATGAGCTAATGTTTATATGGATATAATTCAATAAGAGGACGTTATCCTAAACTATGCATCGGTAGAAATTTTCCAGGACGAAAATCCCTAAAAGGGGGAAGAGTTGTGACACCCCTAATTTGACCTTAGTCGAAAAGTGGTTTCGGGACCACAAAATTGAGTCATAAAAATAATTAGCCGTCATATTTTATGTTTATTATATGTGAATATGAATGTGTGAAAGTTTTAAGCTTCGATTTAGTAAATTGCATGTGAATTTAGTTAATAGGACTTATGTGTGACATTTTTGAAATGTGATAGGTTAATCTATAAGGGTCTATTAAAGCATGTATTGAAAATAATGGTTTTGCATGTCAAATACTCCTTTTTGTTAATAGTGGTCGGCCATGATGATGGCATATATTAAAATATGTATTAAATTTTAGTTAAATATATAAAAGAAAGAAAAAAATTTTGGTTATGTTTTTGTTCTTCTTGCCGTGAACTAAAGGAAGAAAAAAGGGGGGAAAAGAAGCTAGGCATTCGGTCTTCTACTTGCTTAATTAAGGTAAGTTTCAGGTAAATTCTTTGAGATTTTATGAAATTTTAGTTGATGGATAGGTCTTTGATTGAGCCCATGTGTGAATTTTGATCCTTGTGGTGATTTGGGCATTCGGTTAAGGTAGGAAACTTAGAAGATGATTTCTATTCCTTATGTTTTATGAGTTGGGAGCTTAAATTGAAGTTGAATAAGGGGAATATGTGTATTAAGGATTTTAGTAATATGGAAATTCGGTTATGAGAGAGTGTGTGTGGTCACTTGCCGAATGTGGGTGTTAAGGTTAGTAGGTTGGCTTAATTCTTGTATTAGAAATCTATTTGAGAAATTAGATAGGCTTTGAATGGTTGAAGTAACGAAATTAGAAACTCATGAACTTGATTTAAATACTTTAAATTTATGGTAGTTAAATGGAATAGAAAGGATCTATTCGCCATGGAGGTTAAACACATTGTTAAATTGTTGAATATATGCTTTGGTTGTTAATGAATATTCTGGTCTTGGTATGAATCTCATTAATAACATTTAGTTATTAGATTTGGTATAAAATACTTATTGAAATGGTGGAATTGGATGACTTACTTATGGATTTTAGTTATGAGAGTCTTTTGTAAGTAGAGCTAGAGGGTTTAAAGGGTGGTGTTTAAAAATAAACATGTATATGGACCCTATGTATGTACCTTGTAATTTTATTGTAAACTTTTGGTTTAACTCGTATCATATTAATTGCTAAAATACTAGCTTGTGTGGAAAATTTTGTGTATGTTTTTATGTGCCGAATGTGAGTTAAAGAAAATGGAGCTCACTATGTGTATCATGGTCAACTTTTGATAACTAATATGTCTTGATTCGTAAATTGAGTCAAAAGATTATATATGTTCGATCTAGCCTAAGCTAGGCTTGACTTGTAACATAGTAATGATTGACCAACGATATGTGTGAGATAGTGAGGATAATTGTATTTCTTGCTTTGATTAAGTGAAGTATATGAAGTTGATATACTTAATTTACTCAATTAAGCTTAAGAGCACATAGGGACAATTTCGGATAAGAGAAAAGCTACCTAACCGAATAGTCGATCCAGTAATCGTTCGACAAATTCGAGGTAAGTTCTTAAGTATTTGAGTTTGATTCCTTTGTAAGTTTTAAGTTTTAAATGGGATGAATATGAATTAAGTATATACGTTAAGGTCAATGACTTTTCTAAGTGATGGCATATATGATATTATGTTTTAAATATGTGAATGAGAACTTTCTGAGTAAATTTGTATAAATCTGCTTGGGACAGCAGCAGTAGTGTGTTTTGGAAAAATTACCATAAATTGTGGGAATTGAGTTAAAGGCTGAATAGATTATGTAATTAAAGCTTGATGCGTCTAGTTTCGTATAAAAGAAATCGAGTAAGTAAAGGGTTGCCGATAATGAGATTTTTAAAGTTGTGTGAGACAGAGTCGAATGGCTCAAATCCCTCTGTCCAGTATTTGGAAAATCATTATAAATCGTAAAAAATGATTATAAGATAAGATTTATATGCTTAGACTCCTTAATGAGTCTAGTTTCAAACAAAATAAACGAAAACATATTTTGAATTTTGTACAATGAGAAATTCAATCCTTAGTGAAGAGTAGTCAGAATAGTCAAGCAGTAAAATAGGGGAAACTTTAAGAAAAATATGGTATTGATTAGCCAAACCAAAAATTCTGAAAATTTTGTGGATAGAAGATATACGAGTCTATTTTCATGGAAAATTAACAGCACATCATTTGGAGTTTTGTAGCTCCAGTTACAAATAATTTAACGATTGTTGCTCAGGAAAATAGCTTGTAGAGAATATGTGATTATGTTGTAAACATTGATAAAACTTGTTTTAGTTGCTCATAAGCTATTGATTAAACCCATACGTGAATTCTAATTTGTGACATTATAAAATGATATATGAGTGTTAGATGGATCTTTGATATTAAAATTGTGAAATTGTAAGTTTATAAGTATTCGAATATGAAATGATAGTATGGCTTGAAATTGAATTATTCATTGGAAAATGATAGATGTAGATTCAGCCAAGACAAAGTGTATACATGAAAGTTTATGTGGTATATGAAGTATATTTGGATAATTGTGATGTGAATATATGAAAATTTATATTTTGATTCAGAATTTTATGCGATGAATGTGAATGTGTACATATGAGATAAGGCCGAATGGCCAATATGATGAATGTGAAAGTGTATATATATATTGTGGCCAAATGACAAACTGTGGAAGGTGTGTTTTATTAGATATTTGATGAGGTAAATGAATTACAAATATGATAGTCGATGTGAATGCTGTAACATGTGAATAAATATGCATGAAACTTTGTGATGTAAATCCGGGATTTAAGACCCGATGACTATATGTGGTGACTATATCCGGGTTAAGACCCGCTGACTTTGTCTGGAGGTTTCATCTGAGCTAAAGGTCTCGCCGATAATCCGACTAGAGTTTAAAGCTATAAGACTTCGCAATAAGAATTGCTTATAAATATATTCAATCCGAAAGGTTAAACAGGTATGTACTCCGAGTTTATATGTGAGCTTGATTTGAACTAAATCATAAGGTAGTTATGTGATGCATACGTGAGCAATCTATGAGACTATTCCTATGATTATGTGGCATCGGATTAGTGTGAAAGGTTATGTGAAATTGTACAATATATCTATGTTACATGAGCTCACTTTTATGTGAAAGTTTATCTGCCTATTGTATATGATGAGATGTGCATATTCGGTAAAGGGGTGATATACCCAAAGGAAGAGTGAAATAAAAATACGAACAACCATGTTATAATTTGATTGTTATCTGTTGACACTGCTTAAAACTTACTAAGCATTGTAATGCTTACTCCATTTACCTTGTTTCCTCTATTTTATAGATCTCATTTGGAAGCTACAGACTCGGGATCGTCAAGAACTTGTTACACTATCACTATCCACCGCTTGGTATCTTGTTATGTTTTGGGTTATTTTATGGCATGTGTAGAATAGACCAAAGCGTAAGAATATTTTGGTTAATGTATATAAGCCATGAGAAAATGGCATCTTTTAAATGTGTACTTATAGAAGTTTAAATTGTATCCCTGGCTGTCTTTAGTATTTATCTAAAGGAATGTTCTTTATTTCAAAAAAAAAATTTTCAAAATTTTTACTGTTCTGATATGAGTTTCAAGTCCGGTAATGCCCCTTTACCTATTCTGGTGACGGATACGTGATAGGGGTGTTACATGTTAAATATATTACTAAGTATGCATGGTATTGGAAAAATATCCGGACTTGAAGTCCGCAGGCTTTATGCTGGAAATATATCCGGACTTGAAGTCCGCAGGCTTTATGCTGGAAATATATCCGGACTTAAAGTCCGCAGGCTAAGTGCTGGAAAAATATTCGGGCTAAGTCCCGAAGGCATTCGTGCTGGTATTATATCCGGCCTAAGTCCTGAAGGCATTTGTGCTGGTATTATATCCAGGCTAAGTCCCGAAGGCATTCGTGCTGGTGCTATATCTGGGCTAAGTCCCGAAGGCATTCGTGCTGGCGTTATATCCGGGCTAAGTCCCGAAGGCATTCGTGCTGGTATTATATCCGGGCTTAAAGTCCCGCATGCTTTGTGGTGGTGATTTGATTTTGGTTTTAAATCTTGCAGACTTAATGCCGATGATTGGAGTAAGATTATGATTTCGAATGTTTGTAGTAAACTACCATTGAATATGTTCAATACATTAAGTCAGTCAGGTATGTATTATATAGTTTTATATGTTAGATTGATCGGAATTGAATCATGAATGCGAAATGAGAAGTATATGTGACAATCTCATATGTGTATGTGTGTATTCGGTTATGGTGAAAGGTTATATGAGATTGATTTGGTGATATACATGTTAAATAATATGAATCCAAAGAATGGGTAATAAATCTGCTTGGGACAGCAGCAGTAACGTGATTTCAAAAAATCACCATAAATTGTGGAAGTTGAGTTAGAGGCTGAATAAATTATGTCATGAAATCTTAATGAGTCTAGTTTTTATAAAAGAAACCGTGTAAGCAAAAGAGTTGCCAATAATGAGATATTTGAAGTGGCGTGGAACAGAGTCAAAATAACTTCGAGGTCCCCTGTTCTGTTTTCAGAAAATCATTATAAATGGTACAAAAATGGTTATAAGATAAAATTTATATTCTTAGACTCCCTAATGAGTCTAGTTTCAAATGAAATAAACGATAACATATTCCAAATTCTTTATAATGAGAAATTTGATTCATAGTGAAGAGTGGTCAGATTAGTCAAACAGTGAAACAGGGGAAACTTCAATAAAAACCTGGTATTGATTGGTCAAACCAAAAATTCTGAAACTTTTATGGATGGAAGATATATGAGTCTATTTTCAGGGAAAATTAACGACACTTGATTTGGCGTTTCTTAGCTCCAGTTATAAATAATTTAGTGACTGTTGCTCAGGAAGACAGCTTGTAGTGAATTTGTGATTTTGTTGCAAACACGGTTAAAACTTGTTAATGAGATGCTTTTCGAGTCCTTATGATCTTATTTGTAATTTCGATATTTGGTTTTAATTGAGTTCAGATTCAAGTGAGGTGAATTTGCTAAATATGCATTATGTTCATGGATACTTGTCCAAAATGGCAATTATCTAGGAATGATTTCTTGAAAATTTGAATAAACGATCTATAAGTAAATTAATTGTTTGCATTGCTTAAAACTTACTAAGCATTGAAGCTTATTCCGTGTTCTCTTTTCCATTTCTTATAGGTATATACTTTAGCTCGAGTTGGAAGGGCCGGAGATATCATCACACTATCTAGTCATTATGTGAGTTGAGAAGATTGTTTATCATCATGGTTTAAGGCATGTATAGGATAGACTATAGGTAGAATGATATTTCGACTTTGTATACATTATAGCCATGCGAAGATGGCTTGCTCATTTTGTTTAGAGAATCCTTATAATTGAACTAATGTGGTGAAATGTTTTAGTTATAACTTGATAGTAGTTAATTTGTTATTAGATATTCGGTTATGTTTTGATAGTGAGTCATTTTAGAAATTTATAAGAGCTCTTATGGAAAATCAATGAGACATGTTTGCATTGTTGATAATTTATGTCTGGTAAGTATCTTTGACCTTATAGAAGTTTTGTTTAGTCAAGTAATACCTCATAACCTTATTCCGGCAACGGATATAGGTTAGGAGTGTTACATAAGGGGTGTTACATAGGCCGTGAGCCAATTAGGAGGTATACTGACTTGTACCACACAGCCAATCACATGCCCGTGTGTGAGACCATGTGGAGCATACTGACTTCATTTAATTTCAACACCAGGGGACACACAACGGTATAACATGACCGTGTGTCGCACACGGCCAAGACACACGCTCGTGTCTCTGCCCATGTGGACAAAAATAGGCTATTTACAAAGCCATTTTGCACATCCTAATCAAGCTCAAATTTGTAACATTTTATAACTCAATAGGCAGCCAATCCACAACATTTCATACACATTTTATACCAATTCAACTTAATATTCAAATACCTAATTAAAATCATGCATTTTTCATTCATATGCCTATCACATATTAAGACAACATTGCATATTTCTGTTTCATCTTCTACTTGCCAAAACATACTATATTTGAGTACTTATACACAATCAAAACATTATACCAAGTTAAGCCAAATCACATGGCTTTAACATATACCACAACATGTACCAAAATCACCACCTTAAGTAACTATAACTATCATCTTTATAACTAGCCTATACATGCCATATTTACAAATATCCATAAGATCAAAAGTACCAACCTGCAACTGGATTGTATGATGCGTAACTCTAATTTTATCCGAATCGAGTGAGCTATTGTACCTCTATAAAACACGGAAAAGAATTGGAGAAAGCTTTGTAGCTTAGTAAGCCCGTATAATTTAGAATTTAACTTACCATTTAAACAAAATCAAACAATTAAACAAAGTAAATAAATTTCACTTGCCAAATTCATAGACACAAGCATTCATCAAAATGTTAGTCTCATAAGTACATATAATCAAGCTTTATCTCAATTTCATACATCAATGTATTATATCATACCAATTTCACGTAACTTGTATAACATATGTAACAATTCATTCCCATTCATATAATTGACAATTCATTAATATAACCAGGAATTCATCCGTTTAATGGTTAACAAAATTATGTCCGTTGAACCTATTAGAATATCGATAGATACTCAAATGATACACACTAAGTGTATTAATAGGTAATCCATCAATTCATCATCATATTCACTCTTTCGAGCTATGATCAATAAGCTCCTCCTGATCTGATGGACAATAAGCTCTATTGAGCTGAACCAGTAAGCTCTGACGAGCTAAGAACAGTAAGCTTTTATGAGCTGATATATCAATAAGCTCATACGAGATGAGGTGAGTCCGCAACACATGCAAGATCTTGACCTAAACAGTAACCTAGTGACATGTCACTCGTATTCTTCGAATTCTTATGGTTCAAACATGGCTCAATAACCATCAAACTATATCCATAAGGCATTCGTGTTCCAAATAGATCTTTTATTCAATTACAGGAATTCATTTCAAATAATTAAAAGGAATAATTCAAAAAAAAACCCTCAACGTTTGGGGGCTTTTGGTTCTGTGCCCTTGACCTTTTTATTTTTTGATTGACACCCTTAACATTATGTTTTTTTAAGAAATCAGTCCAATTTTAATGGTCAATGTGATTTGACCGTTAATAAAACTGTAGGTCAACATAATAGCCCATGTGGCATGCCACTTAAGCGCATGACATCATAGATGATGTCATCTATTTAAAAAAATTCTCTTATTTTCTCTCTTGCCAAACACCACTTTTTTTTTCTTCAAAACACATGGTTGCTCCCATTTTTTTTCTCTCATGGCAAACACCATTTTTCTTTTTCAAATCATATGGTTGGCTCATTTTATCTACAAGAATCTCACGTACGCACGCACCAAAATCGGAAATTTAGGTCAATCAAAAACTCAAATGTCACTACAAAAACTATCCTTACAAAAACCACCACCGCATACTATTCTTTCTTCAATGAAAATCGCCACACTTCCCTTTTTCTTCTAAAACAACATATTTAAGAACCCTGCAATGGCCAAACATATTCATTATTTTAACATCATATAACATAATATCTAAGTGAAAATCATAGTATTAAATGAATGTAAGGAAGAAAATAAAAATAATAATAAAAGAAGAAGAAGACGATAGTGAACAAGTAAAATAGATCATTCTGTTAATAACTGTAGCTGTTGAGATAAGATATGAGCTTTCTAAACCTTTAAGATTGGATCTAATTAGCTTTTCTTCCAGTATTCAAAAATTTAATATTTCATCAAATCCACTAAAAGAAATTTGTAAAAAAATAAATTAAGAAATTTATCAATAATAAACTATCCAAGCTATATAAAAATAGCAGAAAGAACAAATAAGGTGAAAAAGAAAAGGAAAAAAACCCAGTAAGAAAATCAAATGCTTACTAAAAGAAGGAAAAAAAATTTAAAAGAAAAACGAAGAGCATGAGACAACTTACAGCTATGAACAAAGGGAGGAAAGGAAGAACAAAGAAAAAAACCCAAAATCCCAAATAGATAAAACAACAGAACCAAATTCAAATTGCTTTAATCCTTAAGCAGCTTGAGAATGAGAAAAAAAAGTTGAGAATTCACGATTTGGGGATTTGGGAATTCAATGAAGATTTCAGAGGTTATGGATTTGGGGGTTTATTGAATTTGGGAATTTAGGGTTTTTTTTGTTTTATGTTTATTAAATTTGTTTAATTTTTTGCCACATCAACATTTTTATTTTAATTTCTGCCACGTCATCAGTCAACTGGAATGCCACATAAACCAATTTTTTTTATCGGCTATTGACTAACGGTCAACTAACGGTTACCGTTTGAACTGGATTGATGTCTAAAAAATTCGTTACGTTAAAAAATAAAAAGGTTAGGGACGTATATCCAAATGCCCCCAAATGTTGAGGGCTTTTTTTTGCAATTATTCCTAATTAAAAGTATTTAAAAGTTCGATTCTAATTATACAAACTTACATTGAGTTTCTCGGATGGAAATTATCGACTATTCGTCCAGTTTTCCTTTTCCCCGATCTAATCCCAATATTGACTTATCTTGATCTATTTATTATCAAAATCAACTTATTTAATCAACTATTTATTCAATTTAGTCTAAAACACACATTAGGGCTATTTTACGCATTTGCCCTTAAACTTTTACTTTTTTACAATTTAGTCCTTTTCACATAAAATTTCAAATTCATGCAATTAATACAATTTCATGCTAGCCGAATATTACCCATTCTCATATCAACCCATATTTTCAATTTATTCGCACTTTTAACCACCACATTTTACATTTTCACAAATTAATCCCTTTTTGACATTTTTGTCAAAAATCACTTTACAAAAAATATTAATCTAACATTAAACCTTCCAAATACATCATAATTCATCAAATTACTCAAGCATTCAACAATGGAAACATGATAAAATTTTAAAAATTTTGAAATCTAGGGTACAGGCTAGCTAGAATACGAAGCAACGATCTCAAAAACATAAAAATCATTAAAAACTGAGACCATACCTTAATCTAGCTTCCAAGTGATCGAATGGAAAACCAAAAAATGGATTTCTTTCTCTTCAATATTCGGCTATCTAAGAAGATGATAGCATCAAATTTTATTTCTTTTGTTTCATTTCATTGATACATAATTTACAATTTTAACCTTATTAATATAACTTAAAAATCATTTAATGGTTGTCCAAAATTGTCCACTCATCTTTCAAATGGCTTAATTACTATTTAAGGTCACCATAATTAAAAGGCAAAGCTATTTGACACCTTTAACTAATGGAACTCCACTTTTACACTTTACGCGATTTTGTCCTTTTTACCAAATTAAACATTCAAACAGTAAAATTTCTTTATGAAACCTTCACACAGTAATTCTATCATGCTGTAGACTTTAATAAAATAATAAAATAAATATTTTAACCTCAGATTTGTGGTCCCAAAATCACTGTTCCAATTTGACTAAAAACGGGCAATTACAAATTTTGTAAAATAAATATGGAAGGATTTAATTGAATTAAATTACTTATTTAGATGTTGGAATCATATTAATTGAATGAAATTTATTATCTAGATGAAGAAATGCAACAATCAAGTTTGAATTGAGGAAAAACAGAAGTATCTCATCAACTTTGTTTTTGCAACCGCGGTAGTAGAGGTAAGTTTATACAAGGATTTAAATTCATTATTTATTGATTGAATGTGGTTTTGGTCAATATTATATCATATATGGATTAGATTATTAATTACTTGATATTTTAGAATTTTGGATTCATTCATAATGTTGTTAAATTGGGAGTTATAATTGAAAAAAATGTACAATTCATGTAAGTATGATTGAAAGGTTATAATGAAATGGAAATAGAGATTTAGAAATGTAAAATTCCAATTTGAACATCGTGAATACTTAGGATTCAAATGAAAAGTAATTAGGGGTTATACAGTTTCGAGTGTTGGTCCTGGATGTCATACTAATGGCTGAGGTCCTACATTTGTTGCGGATTCTCCATAGCTTATGTGAGCAACATTATGTAGCTAACATCCTAACCCACAACTCGTGTGAGCAGGCCCATTTCACAGCTCGTATGAGCATTACATATACAATTACAACTCATACATATAAGCACACTTTTTGTGAGCATTCCTGAGTATATGATACTATTCTAATGGTTCAATGGGTAAATAAAGCTTTAATAAGTATATGGATACATGAAATGAACCATGATTTGGATTAATGATATGGATTATAAAGAGATGTGATATTGCAAGGAAAAGATGATTTATTATTTATGTATGAGTAATGAATTATGAAATTGAAATACTTGATATATTACATGCCATGCTTTGATTTGAACTACATGTATATTTTACACTTTCTAACTTTGTGAGGTTGTGTTTATAGGGAAGGAAATTTGGAATATGTTATTTTGAAAGTATGTATGGTTGTTTAACTCAATATGTTTGGTAAGTTTAATTTCATTTATACGAGCTTACTAAGCACTAATTGCTTACGTAGTTGTTTTTCTATATCTTGTAGATCATCCAAAAGCTTGAACGGTTGGAGTCAACATTGGAGTACAATCACACTATTCATCGATCCATTTTGGTAACTTTTGAATATATTGGCTAATGGTTATAAGTGGCATGTGTAGGGTTGTATGTCAATTTGATATGTTTTGGTTTGTGTCAAGCTATGGTGTACCCTATTACTTTTTGTTAATGGTTGTGCATGGTCTTTTGGAAGTTAGAAAAGAAATGGTTTGGATGGTTGAATTGGTATGTTTTGAATGTATTAGGAATTTTTTGCTAACTTCACCATGTGAAATGTTTTGAGCTTATACTTCACCTATTTGCATATCTGTATCCCTTGGCATTAGTTGGTATGTGCTTGTGTTAATAGGTGAAATTGGCCACTTATGTATGACTTGCAAAGGAGCATAGCTAAGAGGTATGATTTGATAATGGAGTAACTAAATGGTGTGTGTGTGTGATTTGTGTTTTGGTCATGGACTTATGGTGTTGAAATTGATGTGTTTTAGGTGAATGAGTTATGGTGTCTAATGAAGACACATTGGTTAAGTTTATATTGAATAATTTTTGACATGTTTTAGGTGACTTTGAATGTGATTTATGCATGTGAAAGTAACCATAGATGGTATGGCTTGGTGGGTAAGAAATGGTATTTGAGATGACTTATTTTAAAGGTTACTAAAGAAGCACATGACCTGGGACAGGGGCTGTCACCCCACATGGTCGTGTGTCAATTTCATTTTAGGTGCAGGTTTCTTGTAACAGTCTGGTTTAGACTCTAGTTGGAATAGTAGTTTTGGGACCACAAATCCGAGTCAGAGAAATGTTTAAATATTATTTTTTGTGTTTATAGTGTGTGAATTAGCATGTTTGAAAGTCTCGTACGAAAATTGGAATGTTTGTGTGCTTAATTTAATAAAAAGGACGTAATCGCGTAAAATGTAAAAGCTATGTGTTAGATGTTAAAAGTGCCTATTTGATTTGGCTTTATAAATAATGGGTCCTTATGATGCAAATAGACCATTGGTTTAATGAATGGAAAAATATGGATGATAGTTAGTGGAATTTTAATGAAATAGATAAGGTTAAAATTGGTATTTAGTAATTAAGTTATGTTAAATAAAACATATCACAAAATCATCCTTATTATCATCATTTTTTACCGAAAATTTGCAAGAAAGAAAACCAAAGGCTAGGTTTTCATTCGGCTATGGTTGAAGCTTGATTAAGGTATGAGTTTTGTTCAGTTTTTAACAATTTTTATGTTTTTGTGATCGTTGCTTAGTATACTATCAAGCCCATGTCTCAATTTCTGATTTTGTTGATGCTTTTGAGTTATGCCATTGATGAAACTATGAGCTTTGTGATGTTAGTTGATGAATTATGATAGATATGTTTTGGATTAACATATGTTGTCTTTGAATTTTTGATAAAATTGAGTAATTTGGGCTAAATTGTAAAAATGGTATTTTGAGGGACTAAAATGTAAAATAAATGAAATGTATGGATTTGTATGAGAGCTATGAAAATTTGGCTAAACTTGTGTACAAGCAAACTTTGTGTATTTTTGTGATTTTGTGAATTAGGGACTAAAGTGTTGAAATGTGAAAATATGAGGGCTAGTTTGCAAAATGCCCTAAATATGTGTCTATGGATTGTTTTGAATAATTTAGTGAATAAAAGGGTTAATTTTGAATACTTATAGATCGACAAAAGAGGAATTCAGACTTAGACCGAGGGAAGTTGAAGATTATAGAATAGATGATCTGAGTCGACAATTTCGAGTATGAGGTAAGTTCGTATGTAAAACATGATGTTATAAGTATGTTTTAATGCTTTGTTTATACATGGATTGTATATACATTTAGTTTGGATGAATATGATGATAAATCAATGGTATTTAGCACTAAGTGTGCGATTTAAACTAGCTTCGGCTATATGAGGCACTAAGTGTACGATACCGAGATAGCTTCGGTTAATTGAGAAAGCACTAAGTGTGCGGAATTATTATAGCTTCAGCTAATCTTTTAAAGCACTAAGTGTGCGGATGTTTAAAGCATTGGTAATCTTCGAAAAGTCTTAAAATATCCTAACAAGAGGTGAGAATGAAAATGAATGAATACGGGAATGTTTAGGTAAGTATAATACCTATGTGGTAGATGGTATTATGCATATCAAGTTTATTGAATTGGTGTAAACATATGGATGGTGTTGGCATGAAATTGTTAGATGAGTTGAGAATTTATAAGTACTTATGTGTTGTTGTTTCATATTTTATATACTGTTGATGATTTTGGTACGAACTTACTAAGCATTTGAAAGCTTACTTTGTGTGTGTGTTTGCATTGTTTTATAGATATCGAAGCTGCTGTGAGCTCAAGGATCGTCAAGGATCATCACCACACTATTGAACCTCATTTTGCTACTTTGAAAATGTATATATTAAAGTATGGCATGTATAGGCTAGAAGTTGTGGGATTATGTTTTATGATGTATATATTTAGCCATGTGATATGGCTTGTTATAGTTGTGGATAGGGTTTTGGTATAAGATATGTGATGCAATATGAAATATTTGATATGTTTTAGTTGGACAAAAGAAATGGTAAATGTTGTAAGTTTTGGGAAGTTTTGACAAGCTTTTGACTTATGTTTTGATATAGCTTGGTAAGGCTTATGAGTATCTATTTGAATGGAATTGATATGTCATGAGTGGCTTATGTTTTAGCTTGGAATTTGGCTGAATTGGTTGTGCATATATACTTATTTCTTTGCTTGTAGGTTGACCGAAATTAGGGCGGCAAATTGGCTATTTAAATGGCCTATTTTTGTCCACACGAGAGTGTGTCTCAGCCGTGTGCGACACACGGTCACATTACACGAGCGTGTGTCCCCTGGGGTACCCTACGACTTAAAGGCAGTATACCCTTCAGTTTTGACGTGGCCTAGACGCACGAGCGTGTCTATTGGTCATGTGTGGCACAAAATTTGGCACATGGATGTATGGTTAGCCGTGTGGTCAAGTCAGTAGCCTCCCTAATTTTCACACGGTCTTGCACACGGGCGTGTCTTGTACCCGTATGGACAAGTCAGTATGTATGCCCTATTTCGCCACGACTTAGACAGACGGGTGTGTCTAATGCCGTGCGAGGCACACGGCCTGTTCACACGGGCGTGTGACCTTTTAAAAAGTTGAAAATTTTTATAAGTTCTAAAAAGTTCACATGTTACCGATTTAGTCCTAGATGCATGGATTAGACGTTGTATGCTCGTTTAAGTTTGTAATGAACATGAATGAATGGTATTTTATTGAATTGAGATCGTATTTGATATTTGGTTGTTTTGATCTAAGTTACGAGTCCGGTAATGCCTCTTAACCTATTCCGGCGACGGATACGGGTTAAGGGTGTTACATTTCCACACGGTCTAGCACACAGCTTTTGACACGGTCGTGTGACCCAAGTTAGTAAACAGCATGGGTGAACACACGGGCTGGGACACGGTTGTATATTCCATATTTCAAATGCACATATGGCTAGGGTTATGTCACACGGTCGTGTTATCCCTTTTTCTCAAATTTTCAAACTTTTCCTAATTTTTTTTGTTTTGTGTTGAAATGGTCTGTAATACCCCAAACTCGGCCTAGATGTTATGGCCAAATCTAGCGTGTCACATTGAAGTGTTTTTCGAAAATTAATCTTTTCAGTAAAAATTTGTCACTGAATCTAAATCCTTTTATTATTATTTAACAAAAGTTCTCGTCAAAATGTTTACCAATTTGTTTGCCTTTGGAATGTTACTTCAATTTCAACTGCAAAAGCATTTTGAAAAAATTGTTGTTGAAAGCTTGTGTTCTTTAGAAAACCGTGACTATTTTGAAAACTCGTGTTTTCCTAGACTAGCAGATTAATGAGAAATCAAAACCCAAATAAAAGTTAAAACCACAAATGGCCTTATTACATAACCAAAAACCCAATATGAAATTTAAATAAATAAAGTCAAAGGTGGAACAACAGCAATTGTGTGGCCACCTCCGAGCAGCCAAAACTGTCTATGGCTGAGGATTACTTGTACAGCTAAAAGAAAGGGTGAGTTTACGAAAACTCAATGTGTAATCCCCTCCTAAATTAAAATAGTTAGTAAACAGACAGAATTCAGAATTAGTCTGGGCCGAAGCCCATTACAGTACAGAACAATGTGTGTGGGCCCAAGCCGAGTACAATTTCACTTGGGTCTCAGCCCTCATCAGAATCAATTGGGCCTAGCCCATTCTTAAAACCAGTAACAGTTGGGCCAAGCCCATTAATAGAATCAGGTGGTCCTAAGCCCAATACAGAATCAGTATCAGATACAGATATGCAGACAGATACCCAGGCCAGTCCAACCAACACACCACCCTACCAACCAACACACCCTGTGGGGATAAAATCGACCCACCCAGCCAACACACCAAGCTTAGCACTGGTTGCAGCACTAAGTTAACAGAACGGCTCAATGCCGTAGATAGAACGGCTAAAGGCCATAAATATCACAGCAACGCTGCCAGTTAACAAAACAGCTATAAGCCATAAGTATCGCAGAAAGGCTGAAAGCCTTGCACAGAATGGCTACGAGCCCTACACTTCCTCTGTCAATATTAACCCAACCCCATACAGTATATCATGTCATAAATATTACGTGTATGCAAAGTCATACTAAGTACAATCATATATGTAAATCATAAGCACATCAGTCATATAAAACATAAGGATATAATCGTCATTCTACCATACAGGGGTATTACGGTCATTTTACCCTACAGGGGCATTACAGTCATTTTACCACACAAGGGTATCAAGGTCATTTTACACTACCAGGGTATTTCGATAATTTTATGAACCCGGGGTATTTTGGTAATTTTCCAAATTGGGGTATTTCGGTAATTTTTAAAATCGAAGGTATTTTGATAATTTTCCAAATCGAGGGTATTTTGGTAATTTTTCAAACTAAGGGTATTTTGGTAATTTTGCAAATCAAGGTATTTCAATAATTTTCCAAACTGTAGGTATTTCGGTAATTTTACAAATTAGTGGTATTTTGGTAATTTTTCAAATCAGGGGTATTTCGATAATTTTACAAACCAGGGGTATTTAAGGAATTTTACAATCCGGGGTCTTAACGACCCAATCGAAGGTCCATCATCGCCTTGAGCGACTAAAGTAACCTAAACAGACTTAACGGTGCAAATGGGCCTAAGGCCCATTACTTGACCCAAGTGGGCCCACACGCTCGTGTGGCCCATTTAGACCAATTTCAGTCACAACTATGCGAACTTCATAGCCTAGTTCATAATTTGTCACTTACTACATAACATACATTTTATCCACAAGCCCATTGGGCCCACATGGCCCAATCCGACCCAATGTGGCCCAGAACGGCCTATGCCATGTACGCGACATGACGAGCCCAACTATATTCCACCTCGCAGCTGATTTGGCACAAGCAGGCCCACGGGCCTATTGGGCCTATTCGACTCATTATGGCCTAAGCCCGTGGATTCATTCATGGCGGCCTCTTCTGTCATACACCCACGTTTCGTGAGCTCGATTCAACACACGTGCGTTCGCTCGCTCGTGTGGCATCATACGCCATGTTTCTGGCTTTTCGGCATTTTGCTGGCCTACAGTCATAGCAGAGTAAACATCACGCACATTTTCGGCTTTTCAGCCGGTTATCAAACAAAGCATTCGATTACACATCTCATCACGTAGAGTACTAAGAATTCATGATCGCCAGAACCTATATTCAACATAACATCGGTTAATCACTTAGCAATATAGTTAAAAGAATCTTAAAAAAAAACCCCTAGCCAAAGGATCGACTACCACTTGCCTTGGTCAACTGTGATTTGCCTACTTAATCCAAAGTTTGGTGCAGTCACCCTTTCGCAACCTGGCGGAAAGTCTCGAACTGCCAACACCCTATGTCGCTTAAACTTGGGGGTAGGGGCTACGCGTCCACTCCCACTCGGCACCATTAACATCCCTTTATTGCTAGAACCCCCTTTTCTCATTGCGAGTTCGATCAGATGGATAACCAAATGCAGAGAGATTCGGCTCACAAAAAGGAAAGCACAATCAGCTAACAATGATAACTTAGGACCAGTTCTTCATTGCTTTTGAAAAGTGCTTTTGAAAAGTGCTGTGGAAAAGTGCTTTTGAGAAGTACTTTTGAGAAGTGTTTTGGAAAAATTTAAGTGTTTGATATTGCTGTCAAAAATTGCTTTTGAAAAGTAAAATGTCCATTTTAGACATGATATTATAAAGTAATCTAATATGTATTTAAATAATGTTCAAATTAGTTAAAATTATGATATTTTAGTAAAAATATAAAAAATAATTTATTATAACTTATTGTTAATATTTTAATATATAATATTAATTTTAAATATTTCTAAGTAATTAATATTAATTATTTATTAAATTTAATTAGAATTTATAAACTATATTTAAATATTTAAATATAATAATTAAATATTTGTAATTAGATATTGACACAATTGTATTATTTTAAAAATATTTTTATTTTAAATTAATGCTTTTAACACATTTGTAAAACTCATATTAAATAACCAAGAAAGAGAACACAAAATAATAGCATCAAACACATTTTAAGTCAAAAGTAATGTTAAAAGGTAAAATAACACCAAAAGTGCTTTTTGGTGAAAAAGTTAAAATTTACTGCTTTTTCATCTCTAAAAAAGCTCATCCCAAAAGTTAAAAAAGTTGCCCCAATGATATGTGTTCTTCATTGCTTTTAAGAGAAAAGCACTTTTTTTAGAAAAAGTTTATCCCAAAAGAAATGGAGAACACACCCTTAATGGGTTGTGAGTGAGAGGAGTAGTGATATTTGGCCAAACTCACAGAAGAGAAATAGAGAGAGTTGAGGGAAAAACCATGAATGCAGAAGATAAAAAAAGGAAGGCTGACACTCAATCGAAACAAAAGATGTTGAATCAAAAGAAACAAGAAATAAGAGTGAGAGCGGA
This sequence comes from Gossypium arboreum, assembly GCF_025698485.1. Classification (NCBI taxonomy): domain Eukaryota; kingdom Viridiplantae; phylum Streptophyta; class Magnoliopsida; order Malvales; family Malvaceae; genus Gossypium; species Gossypium arboreum. The sequence goes on from NC_069075.1 coordinate 33,139,140, forward strand.
AAGAGAATCGGCTACAAAGGAAAGAAAGCCGTAAAGAATAGAGAGGGAGGAGAGATTTTGAATTCGGCTAACACCTATATTGAGTAAGGGAAGAGAATTGACTTATGAAGAGAGTAGGAGGCAGAAAAGAATCGATCAATAGGGACAGAAGAAGAGTAGAACTCACAAGCAAAAATACCTGAATGGTACCAAATCAACTACTCCAAAATAGAAAGTGCAGAAAACCCAAAATAGAAATCTCAGGAGAGAACCACTAAAGCCGAAATTGCTCCCTAATTTCCCTAGCCAAATTCTCAAGCAATGCTTTAGAGTCCCAATCAACCACAACACCTTGCCAACCTCCCATTTCAAATTTCCTTGATTTTCTCCCCAATCTCCTCCTTGACTTGCTCCACAAATGCCTCCAAGACCAAATCAAACTCCACCTTACAGAGTTTCAGTCCAACACCACCTCTCATGCTACAAGGAAATAAAATAAATACTCTCTTGCGCATCATAAGATTCGAACTCAAGCTCCCTTAGCCTTAGAAACATGCCACTACCACTAAGCCACAGGCTCCTTTTGTGTCACATTTTATCCTTAATTAATTATAAGGTCTATAGGCTAAAGTCTAGGTTCCTTTAAAAGAAAAACCAACATAAATTACAAGAGCCAAGACTTGAACCTAGGCTCTCTTGCAACCTTAATGATGCCCCAACCACTAAACCACATGCTTGTTTGTGTCATTTATTTAACACAATAATTTAAAAGGCCATAATCCAAGCATCTAGGATTTTATTCACTTAAAACTAATTTTTTTTCTAAAGCCCATGTTTGAACCTAGGACTTTTCCAACACTCCTAAACACTCCTAATCACTTAATCACTGCAGCAAACAATCAATTGTGTCATTCACTTACACAACTGAATTCCAATTCCTTCGATAAGAAAAGCTTATTTCTTCTAAGCCCAAATTCGGGGCGTTACATGGTCCCTGAGTGTTCTTAAGTTATTTTTAGGGCCTCGTAGGCTCGATTTAAGGCCTTAAGTGTATTTTTATCTTTCTTAGAATAAAATATTATTATTTTTAGTTTGCATAATTTTTAATATTTGAAATTAAATATTCTGATTTGTATAGTGATGCTCTAAAACCCTAGTCTGGCAACAAAAATGGGTTAGGGGTGTTACATTTAGTGGTATCAAAGCTACAGTTTAGTCTGTTTTCGGACTAGACATAGCATAAATGGAGTCTCAAAATACATGTCATTTTATAACCTCTGATAGTGTGATGTCTCCTAACTCAAGTGGATTTTCTTTTTCACATAGATAATAGATGTCTTTCAACCGAGCTAATTTCGATGAAGTTGAGAGCAATGCTCAAGTCTCCAATCATGGGGCAACTTATAATGTACTGAAAATTAAGAAGTCCAGAGAAAAGGTTCACTATATTTTTTTAATAAAGAATAATATTTTTATTATGTATATGGAAATCAATTTTTGCGGCTCTATGACCTCCAGGCCATCATCCTCAAAGTCATACAATAGAATATTCATAAGGTTTCTATTGATAGTCTAAAAGGAGCCAAAGAGTTTAGAGGTAAAGTGAGTACTGATTCAGCCAAAGTCGAGCATTGGTTATCAAACACATAGAGTTTTAGATGAAATGTTATGTCTTCCCAAAGATTTACAAAGATGTGCCGTGTCATTGTTAAAAGAAGGAGATTTTTCACTGGTAATTGACTTTAACTGCTTTGGTATCGAAAGAATGGATTAACCAGGATTTCTTCTGAATTGATTTCTTAAAGTATTATGTCTGTAAACGGCATTTAGACAAGAAGAAAAATGAATTTCTTGTGTTGAAGAAGGGAATTAGATCAGCTGCGGAATACGGGTGAGAGTTTATTCAGCTTAGTAAATATGATTATATGATAACATCGATTGGAATGGAATTTTAATGCCCTCACGCCCGAGACCATCGCTAGAGTCGAGCTTGAAGTGTTACTAAACTTAATTTATCACTTAAAGAATTTTAAATCATTTATTCCAATTTTCGCAATAAACTGTCAATCTGAGACACAGTAGCTTAAAAATTCATATCTCGAGTTTCGAAACTCAAAACTAAGATTCGTAAATTTTTCCTGAAACTAGACTCTGATATCTATCTACTAATTTTCTTCTAGAATTTTTGGTTTGGCCAATTAGTACATTTTATTAGTTAAAATTTACCCTGTTTCAGCATTCGACTACTTTGACCCCTATTCACTACAAACCACTTTTGTCTTTGTACAGAACTCAGACGACTATGCTGTTTATTTTTATTAAAACTAGACTCAATAAGGATATTATACATGTAAGGTAAAACTCCTAATTATTTTTGTACAATTTAGGGTAAATTTTTAAATTCAGAATAGGGGATTTAGAGACCACTCTGACCTTGTTCCACCAAAACTTAAATATTTCATAAAATATAACTCATTTACTTGTTTTGTTTCATCTATATGAAGAAATACTCATCAAGCTTCAATTTCATAACTTATTCATCATTTAATTCAATTTCTACTATTTATAGTGATTTTTCAAATTCATGTCACTGCTACTATCTGATTCTGTTTTGTGGCCAATTTTACCTTTCCAAGGATTTTCATGGTTTAGTTAAGACATAAAGCATACATGTTATCATATATAAACTTGATTAGCCATTCTAATAGCTAATCATTTACAAACCCTTTTCTTACCAAACCATAACCATATCATAAGATCATTTACACAAAGTGAGTATAGTGCTATACATGGCACATTCAAAATATACAAGCCATTTTACCAATTTAGGTCTTCGGATAGTGTGAATGAGCCTTCGACCTATCCTGATACTCAAGTTGGCTTGTCAAAACTACAATGAATGAAAAGGAGGGAGTAAGCATAAATGCTTAGTAAGTTCACATGAAAATAATAAGTAACATGATCATGCAATCCAACATAAACATCATTAAGACAAACATAACATAAGAATACTTACTATCTTACCACAATTTTGTCTCACCAAGTTCTCAACCAAGAATTAAACTCATACCTTTCCATTTTCACTTCTTCAACACATTCATCATTGAATCACTTTCGTTTTAAGCATTCTCCATATTCTCTTAGGATTCTCCCGTTGAACACATCGGAATATAATTTCGGATACGCGAATAGTGTGCACGTAAGTGCTATACTCATATCTAAACAAGCTCAATAGCTTTTGAATCTATGTAGCCAAGCTACCATGTAACCCTCCCGTAAACGAACTCGGACTCAACTCAACGAGCTCAGAAGTTCGCATCCATAAGTGAACTCAGACTCAACTCAACGAGCTTGGATGCCTAGTTACATCTCACGAACTCGGACTCAACTCAACGAGCTCGGAAATCAACCATCCTAGTAACATGTCACTTGTACCCTAATCTATTCCCAAGGTTCAAACAGGATTCTTCTCAATTACACATTTTGATCGCCTTCTTCGAAATACAGAAACCGATATTTGCTAGCATCTCATACTTATCAAGTTATTCATATAATTTGCATATTACCAAACAATAATTCAAAAGGCATAATATTTCATGGTAATAAATATCATATCATATAAATAACATTAAATCACTAAGAATAAAAATTCTGTTACTTTATTTACACATGAACTTACCTTGATACAAAATATTAGCAATCGAGCCTATTCCTCGTAAACTTTGTTTTTCCCTCGATCACAACTTGAATCTTGTTTCTTTTTATCTATATTACCAAATTAATTTATTTAATACATACATTCATCAAAACATCCCCTAATACGAACTTTGGCAAAATTATCATTTTGCCCCTAAATTTCACATATTTACACTTTTTCCCCAAGGCTCGTAAATTAAACCTCACATATTTTCTTATGTTTTATGACATGATGATCATTTTCCCTTCTATGGCAACATCAAATTCACACTCTAACATGTACTTATGAATATTAGGTATTTTTACCGATTAAGCCCTTTTACTCGTTTTCACTTAAAATCGAGTAGCACAAGTTGTCTAACATAATTTAAAGCCTCATATTCTATCATAAAACACAAAAATACACAAATTTCACCTATGGGTATTTTTCCAAATATGAACCCTAGGTTGAATTATTGCTAGCATAGGCTAAATCGAGCTATCGAGATTTTAAAAACATAAAAATCATTCAAAACGGGGCTTGAAATAACTTACTATGAAGCTTGGAAGTTGAAGAAACCCTAGCTGTGGAGAGAGGTAAGATTCGGGCAAGGCTTGATGAAGATGAACACATTTTGGCCTTAATTTCTCTTTTAATTAATTTTAATTACAAAATGACTAAAATACCCTTAATACCTTTCTTTGAAAATTTTCATGTATAAGCCCATTTTTGTCCAAAATTTTAGAAATTGGTCAAATTATATTTAAGACCTCCTCATTAATATTCCAAAGAAATTTCATACTAAAAACTTCTAGAATACAAGTTTTGCAAATTATTCGATTTAGTCCCTAATTTCAACTTAAGCACTTTATGCATAGAATTTCGTCACGAAATTTTCACACAATCATGCAATCATATCATGAACCTCAAAATAATTATAAAATAATTATTTCTATCTTGGATTTATGGTCACAAAACCACTATTCTGATTAGGCCCTAATTCGGGATATTACAACTCTCCCCCCTTTAAGGATTTTCGTCCTCGAAAATCTTACCAGTAAACAGGTGTGGATATTGATTTGTCGTAGTTTCCTCAGGTTCCCATGTAGTCTCTTCTACTCCATGCTTTTGCCATAATACTTTCACGAGAGCGACACATTTATTTCTGAGTTGCTTGACCTCTCGAGCTAAAATCTTAATCGGTTATTCTTCGTAAGTCATATCCGGTCGTAGCTCAATTTTTGTCGGTGAAATTATATGTGAAGCATCCGAACGATACTGACGTAACATAGATACATGGAACACATCATGCATCTTCTGTAATTCAGATGGCAATGCTAGCCGATAAGCTACTGGTCCAACTTTTTCAATTATTTCATACGGTCCAATAAAACGCGGACTCAACTTGCCCTTCCGTCGAAATCAAAGAACTTTCTTCCATGGAGACACTTTTAAAAATACCTTATCACCAATTTGAAACTCGATTTCCTTTCGTTTCAAATCCACATAAGATTTCTTTCTATCCGAAGCAGCTTTCAAATAATCTCTAATCACTTTCACTTTTTCTTCGGTTTCTTTTATTAGATCAACTCCATAAATCTGATTTTCCTTGAGTTCAGTCCAATACATTGGCGTCCGACATTTACGACCATACAATGCTTCATAAGGTGTCATCTTCAAACTCGTCTGATAACTATTATTATAAGCAAATTCTACTAACGGTAAGTACCTTTCCCAACTACCTTGAAATTCCAATACACAACATCTGAGTATGTCTTCAAGAATCTGAATCACTCTCTCTGACTGTCCATCAGTTTGTGGATGAAAGGCAGTACTGAAATTTACCTAATGCCTCTCGTAACTTTTGCCAAAACCGCGAAGTAAATCTCAGATCTCTATCCGAAATGATTGACAAAGGTATTCCGTGAAGTCTAACAATCTCATTGATATACAATTCAGCCAACTTATTAAGAGAATAATCCATACGTACCGGAATAAAATGAACCGATTTAGTCAGTCTGTCAACTATTACCCAGATGACATTTTTCTTCCCTAGAGTTAACGGCAACCCTGATACAAAATCCATAGTAATCCGATCCCATTTCCATTCAGGAATCATGATAGGCTGGAGTAGTCCCGAAGGTACTTGGTGTTCAGCTTTCACTTGTTGACAAATTAAGCACTTTGATACAAACTTAGAGATATCTCTTTCCATTCCACTCCACCAATACATTTTCTTTAAGTCATTATACATTTTTGTACTACCCAGGTGAACTGTCAAACAACCATTGATTTTTAAACATCAATTCTTCATTGTTTTCTGAAATCTGACCTCGTAGCAACCTCACATTGTTTTCTTTTGGCTTGCAATTCTTCATCACCTTTCTGAGCTTCACAAATCTCTTGTAAAAACATCGGTCTTGCTCTTAACTCTGCTAGAATCGAACCATCATCTGATACCTTTAACTGAGTATTCATAGCTCTTAAAGCAAATAGCAACTTTCTGCTTAAAGCATCGGCAACCACATTCACTTTTCCCGGATGGTAGTCAATAACAAGCTCGTAATCTTTCAATAACTCCAACCATCTTCGCTGTCTCAAATTCAAGTCTTTTTGTGACATCAAGTACTTAAGACTTTTGTGGTCAGTATATATCGGCACTTTTCACCATACAGATAATGTCGCCAAATCCTCAAAGCAAACACTATACCATCCTAAGCCATTTCGAGAAGCATCACATACACCACAAATTCTTTACCTGATTCGGGTTGTACCAATACTGATGCTTCAGTTAATAACTTTTTCAATTCTTCAAAACTCTGTTGACATTCTTCCGTCCACTCAAATTTAACATCTTTTCGGAGTAGTCTAGTCATAGGAGCAGCAAATATAGAAAATCCATTTACAAACCACTGATAATACCCAGCTAGCCCCAAGAAACTTCTAACCTCGGTTACATTTTTCAATGGTTTCCAATCAACAATGGCCGAAATTTACTAGGATCAACCCGTATACCATCACCTGAAACAATGTGACCCAAAAATCCAACTTCCCGAAGCCAAAATTCTTTTTTACTAAACTTGGCATATAACTGCTTATTTCTCAAAGTTTGCAAAACTATCTTCAAGTGTTCGGCATGCACTATCTCATCTTTCGAATAAATTAAGATGTCATCTATAAATACCACAACAAATTTGTCCAAGCATGGCCAAAATATGCGATTCATCAAATCCATAAACACAGTAAGAGCGTTTGTTAATCCGAATGGCATAACTAAAAATTCATAATGACCGTACCTTGTTCTAAAAGCAGTTTTAGGTACATCCGACTCTTTTACTCGCAGCTAGTAGTACCCAGATCTCAAGTCAATCTTTGAAAACCATGTCGCTCCTTTCAGCTGATCAAACAAATCATCAATTCTCAGTAACGGATACTTGTTCTTTATTGTCACCTTGTTTAATTACCGATAGTCAACACACAATCTCATAGAACCATCCTTCTTTTTCACAAATAACATGGGAGCACCCCAAGGTGAAAAACTCAGTCTCACAAAGCCTTTATCAGTCAACTTTGCAATTGCGACTTTAATTCTTTCAACTGTGCTGGTGCCATTCTATACGGAGCAATCGAGATCGGAGCTGTTCCCGATATCAAGTCAATACCAAATTCTACTTCCCTGACTGGAGGCAAACCCGGTAACTCTTCTAGAAATACATCCGTGGATTCACACACAATCGGAATTGATTCAAATTTCTTTTCAATTTCTTTCGTATTAATTACATACGCCAAATAAGCTTCATAACCCTTCCTTAAATATCTCTGAGTCGACATCGAAGAAATCACACTAGATAATGCCTCGGATTTGCCTGGTTCAACCCGCAGAATTTTACCACTTTCACACTTTAATTCTATAACCTTTTCTTTGCAATTTACTATAGCATCATGCAATGTCAACTAATCCATACCCAAAATAACATCAAATTCATCAAACGGTAACAACATCAAGTCGGCCGAAAAGTAATGACCCCGAATAATTAAAGGGCATTTCTTGCATACTTTATCAACTATCACACATTTGCCTAATGGATTCGACACTCTGATCATAAATTCTATGTACTCAATAGGTATATTCATACTAGACACCAATTTCATGCACACATATGAATGAGTAGAACCGGGATCAACCAAAGCAATAACATTAACATCATAAAGAGAAAATATACCAGTAATCACGTCGGGTGATGAAGTATCTTCACGTGCCTTTATGGCATAAGTTCTAGCTGGAGCCCTTGGCTTAGGTTTAGCTGCTGAATCTCTGACTACATTCTTGCTGCTTGTTTTATTTCCAGCTTTTCTCGAATATCTTCCTCGTGAGTCTGCACCACTAGCTTTTACACTCTCAAAATTTTCTTTTTTAACTCTCTCTGGGTAGTCTCTAATAAAATGATCCGGAGAACCACACCGAAAACATTCATTCTCTCTACATGGACCAAAATGATTTCTACCACACCGCTGGCACTGGGCTTAACAAATCTCGAATTCCCCACACTAGCCACGGAAGTAGTCTGAGATTTAAAACCCACATTTTGCTTCTTAAAATGTCCATATGATTTTCTGGCCAAAACTTGAGAACGAGGATTCATATTTCTAGATTTTCTAGATTGCTGTAAGAATGAACTGCTCGTCGATCTTTTCTTCCAATTTCTAGTCTCAGCCTCTACTTTTTTCTTCTCTTTAAGTAGTTTTTTAGCCTTACAAGCCCGATCAACAAGTACTACCATTTCTTTAAATTCAAGAATCTCGAAAAATACTTTGATGTCTTCATTGAGTCCGTCTTCAAATCGTCTGCACATTTTAGCCTCTGTAGGAACATATTCTCTAGCATACTTACTCAACCTGACGAACTCCCTTTGTATTCAGTAACTGTCATGTTGCCCTGCTTCAACTCAAGAAACTCTTTATGCTTCTGATCAACAAATCTTTCACTGATGTATTTCTTCCGAAATTCTTCTTGAATGAACTCCCAAGTTACTTTCTCTTTCGGTACTACTGAAATCAATGTCTTCCACCAATGATAGGCTGAATCCCTCAACAATGATATAGCACATTTCAAGCATTCCTCAGGTGTACAAGACAATTCATCAAATACCCGAATAGAATTCTCAAGCCAAAACTTTGCATTCTCGGCATCATCATCAACATTTCCCTGAATTCTTCGGCCCCTTGCTTACGGATTCTGTCAACTGGAGTTCTATGAAATTTCATTAGATCTACACCTTGAGGCATCGGGGGTACAGGTTGAGGAATCGGGGGAGGTGGGGGAGGTTGTGCATTCGGGTTCGTCTTTAACGAACTTCGATGTACCGCATTCATCATCTGGAGAAAGGCTTCCCGAGCCCCTTCTCCTCCTCCTTGACCAATAGTAGGAGGTGGATTTTCAGTCGGCATCGCCCCTTCAGCAGGAGCTGGTGCATTACTCTCTACATCATCAGCCACAGTTGGATCGGGATCCATTTACTATAAAAAAATCATTTAAATGGTCAGAACTCGTCACACTATCACAATATATATATGGCATGTATAGCAAAACCCGTTCATACAACACGTTAGTCTGAGAACCGACTAAACCTGCTCTGATACCACTAAATGTAACTCCCTCATGCCCGAGACCGTCACTAGAATCGAGCTTGAGGTGTTACTAAACTTAATTTATCACTTAAATTTTCGCAATTTTCGCATACAACATTTATTCCAATTTTCGCAATAAACTGTCAATCTGCAACACAGTAGATTAAAAATTCATATCTCAAGTTTCGAAACTCAAAATTAAGATCCGTAAATTTTTCCTGAAACTACACTCTGATATCTATCTACTATTTTTTTTCTAGAATTTTTGGTCTAGAAAATTAGTACAGTTTATTAGTTAAAGTTTACCCTGTTTCAGCATTCGACTGCTTTGACCCCTGTTCACTGCAAACCACTTTTCTCTTTGTACAGAACTTAGAAGACTATGCTATTTATTTCTCTTAAATCTAGACCAAATAAGGATTTCATACATGTAAGATACAACTCCTAATAATTTTTTTACAAGTTTTGGTAAATTTTTAAATTCAAAATAGGGGATTTAGAGACCACTTTGACCCTGTTCCACCAAAACTTAAATTTATCATAAAATATAACTCATTTAGCTGTTTTGTTTCATCTATATGAAAATAGACTCATCAAGCTTAAATTTCATAACTTATTCATCATTTAATTCCATTTATACTATTTTTACTGATTTTTCAAATTCACGTCATCGTCTGTCATTGTCGATTACTTTTGTGGCCAATTTTACCTTTCCAAGGATTTTCGTGGTTTAGTTAAGAAATAAAGCATACATGTTATCATATATAAACTTGATTAGCCATTCCAATAGCTAATCATTTACAAACCCTTTCCTTACCAAACCATAACCATATCATAAGATCATTTACACAAAGTGAGTATAGTGCTATACATGTCACATTCAAAATATACAAGCCATTTTACCAATTTAGGTCTTCGGATAGTGTGAACGAGCCTTCGACATATCCCGATACTCAAGTCGGCTTGTCAAAACTACAATGAATGAAAAGGAGGGAGTAAGCATAAATGCTTAGTAAGTTCACATGCAAATAATAAGTAACATGATCATACAATCCAACATAAACATCATTAAGACACACATAACATAAGAATACTTACTATCTTACCACAATTTTGTCTCACCAAGTTCTCAACCAAGAATTAAACTCATACCTGTCCAGTTTCACTTCTTCAACACATTCATCATCGAATCACTTTCGTTTTAAACATTCTCCATATTCTCTTAGGATTCTCCCGTTGAACACATTGGAATATAATTTCGAATACGCGGATAGTGTGCACGTAAGTGCTATACTCATAGCTAAACAAGCTCAATAGCTTTTGAATCTATGTAGCCAAGCTACCATGTAACCCGCCCGAAAACGAACTTGGACTCAACTCAACGAGCTCGGGCGTTCGCATCCATAAGTGAACTCGGACTTAACTCAACGAGATCGGAACTCAACCATCCTAGTGACATGTCACTTGTACCCTAATCTATTCCTAAGGTTCAAACGGGATTCTTCTCAATTACACATTTTGATCGCCTTCTTCGAAATATAGAAACCGATATTTGCTAGCATCTCATACTTATCAAGTTATTCATATAATTTGCATATTACCAAACAATAATTCACAAAGCATAATATTTCATGGTAATAAATATCATATCATATAAATAACAATAAATCCCTTAAAATAAAAATTATGTTACTTTATTTACACGTGAACTTTCCTCGATACAAAATATTAGCAATCGAGCCTATTCCTCGTAAACTTTGTTTTTCCCTCGATCACGACTTGAATCTTGTTTTACTTGATCTATAATACCAAATTAATTTATTTAATACATACATTCATCAAAACAGCCCCTAATACGAACTTTGGCAAAATGACCATTTTGCCCCTAAATTTTCACATATTTACACTTTTGCCCAAGGCTCGTAGATTAAACCTCGTCCTATTTTGTTATGTTTTATGACATGATGATCATTTTTCCCTTCTATGGCAGCATCAAATTCACACTCTAACATGTACTTATGAATATTAGGTATTTTTACCGATTAAGCCCTTTTACTCGTTTTCACTTAAAATCGAGTAGCACAAGTTGTCTAACATAATTTAAAACCTCATATTCTATCATAAAACACCAAAATACACAAATTTTTCCTATGGGTATTTTTCCAAATATGAACCCTAGGTTGAATTATTGCTAGCATAAGCTAAATCGAGCTACCGAATTTTAAAAACATAAAAATCATTAAAAACGGGGCTTGAAATCACTTACTATGAAGCTTGGAAGTTGAAGAAACCCTAGCTATGGAGAGAGTTAAGATTCAGCCAAGGCTTGATGAAGATGAACACATTTTGGCCTTAATTTCTTTTTTAATTAATTTTAATTACAAAATGACTAAAATACCCTTAATACCTTTCTTTGAAAATTTTCATGTATAAGCCCATTTTTGTCCAAAATTTTAGAAATTAGTCAAATTGCTATTTAAGACCTTCTCATTAATATTCCAAAGCAATTTCATAGTAAAAACTTCTAGAATACAAGTTTTGCAAATTATTCGATTTAGTCCCTAATTTCAACTTAAGCACTTTATGCATAAAATTCCGTCACGAAATTTTCACACAATCATGCAATCATATCATAAACCTCAAAATTATTATAGAATAATTATTTCTATCTCAGATTTGTGGTCACAAAACCACTATTCCGATTAGGCCCTAATTCGGGATATTACAGGAATTGTGTATTCGTTTTGAAGATGGATTGAATAATGAGATTAAAATTCTTGTGAGTGCAGTAGAATTTTGTGAATTGTAATTTTATTTGATTGGGTTCAAAAACAGGAAGAAATTTGTTATCATTAGAAATAGAGTGAGACCACCAATGCCTTCAGTAGCCACTGAGGTAGTATTTGAAATGTAAATAGATCTGAATACAAACATTGTGGCCGAAATTATGTTGGAGTGTGTAATTTGGAAGACAAATTATGTTTTATTTATTAATTTCCTATCATTTTAAGAATGATTGTCAAGCTAGATTGAGTTAATACAAAAGTTATTGTTACTTCTTCTAGAGGTAGACGATCAAGGAATTGTAGTATCGTAGGAGTCTATAGAAATGAGACCAAAGATATAATAGTTTGATCTAAAGCTCAAGCTCCTACTAGAACTTATATGATCCGTATATGCGAAGAGGTCTCAGATCTTAATGATATTGTTGGTATCTTTTCTATCTTAATATGACAATATATGTATTAATTGATTCTGGGTTGAGATATTTGTATATATTTATGCACTATGTTAGTAACAGAAAAGAGTTTACTAGTTGAATCAATTGATAGATGAATTGAATTGCAATAGTTCCTACTGAAGATTTAGAATTATGATTTTCCAGCTAAATTTATGTTACTGGAATTTAACGAATTTTTTGTTACACTAAGAATAGATTAGTTGACCGTTCTTGGTGTTGTAGTGAATTGTCGATAAAAAAGGATTTGTTTGAAATGTTAAAAAAGTGAATTGATTTTTGTTAAATCTGCTAAGTCTAATTGAGTTTGGAATATAACTTCAATGATATCTATATAGAATTTGATATGAAAAGGCTGAGATCCTTTTTTACTGCGTATGTCCTGAATTCCAGAGTATCAGAAATTAAAATTGACCAATTGTTTACAATTTGCAAATTTACATGTGTTCTTCTTGCAAAATTGCTAGGTTTATGCCAGAGTGAGACATGGAGTTGTCAATAAACTAATACTAGAAACTTCTCTGATCTCAAATTTTTTGTACAGAATGTCTTTAACCATATTAAAAAAATTAAAAATTCAGTTCCAAAGATTAACCAATAGATGAGTCATTAGTAATTTCTCGATAATTGTACTATTTATGATGAAACTATTACCTAAAAATGTCAATTTTTTTTTTGTTAAGTTAGGTAACTACTTTAGCCTAAGCTTAGATGATAAAGGATGAGAAGGATGAAAGCGAAAGCGGATCGTAAAGTTTGTCAAAGTCGCGGATTTGACTTAGGGCTCTAGACATTAGGAAAGAAACCTGGATTTTGACACAACCTGAAACGAAATTGAATCCAATTCAGATAAAACAATTAAAATAAATAACTAAAATAAAATAATAAATCAAAGATTAAGGAAGCGAATAAAGAAGATAAATGGAAAGATAGAACGTGGCATGTAGAAGTCCTAAGAAGCCTTAGAAACATAAAGAATCCACAACCCCCTTCAAGAGTCTCTAATTTCTCCTCTAAGATAGAAAAATTGGCAAGAAAAAGTTTGAAGATGATCCCCACAATCTAAAATGATTGTTAAAACTCTTCTAAAAGAAACTCAAGAGAAATTCTTGAAAAGAAAAACCCAGAGAGAATTTATTAACTGAAAAGAGAAATAGAATAATAATGAATTGAATGAATTGTGTACAATGCAAAGACCTATATATAGGCTAGAAAAATAAATCTAAATAAAACTCTTAAGTATACTAGAACTCTAATTTAATCTAAACAAGAAGCGGTTTTAAACTAAATTTTCTTGTTAACATAAAACTCCTAAATAACTTAAAATACTTAATAATTATAAAAATCAGAATAAAATAATAAGAAAATTATAAGATCTGAAAAATATAATATTGGGCTCATTTATAATAAAAATTAAGTCTAAAACCTAAACCCAATATCATTCAAACTCGAATTAAAAGCCCAAAATTCGTAATTCACATTATAATCCCGTTCAGAAATTCTGTTGGCGTAGTCTTCACTAAAACAGTCATAACTTGAGATCCCAAACTCAAAATTGAGTGATTTAAAGTTCGTTTCGAAGCTAAGAGATGGATATTCAAATTTGATGAGACATATTAACCCAAAAATGCCAAGATCCCATCCAAAAAGTCATCACAAGTCTGATGATTTCCCAAGCCTGAAAATTGGCAGTTTTGATGATTAGAATCTAATAAATTTCACCCCATTCGTGCATGTATCATTAGAGAAGAATTCATTATTTAATGTAATGTTTCACTCACATGACCTTGAATTATGATGGTTTGATTATTATGGAGTTGACATTAAACCATTAATTCTTCAAAGAATTTGTGAGATGCAATGAAAATACTTAAATATGTTAGTTAAACGAGAACAAATTCAGAATGATCAGATCACTAATTTTAGTGTGGATTGAGATTATAGTCTATATTTTCGAAAGCAAACATTTGTGTTAAACAATTCTAAGATTGTACAAGACATTTTACATAAGGTTCCTAATAGCGCCTATTTGTTTTAAATCAGGTAACGATAAAATGTATAATGGCTGGAGATAGAATTCCTAATGGTTGGAAATAAAACGTGAAATTTCAGAGTTTATACCGAGATACATGGTATGTCAACAAATCAAAGTTGAATATCAAGCCTTGTTTGGGTTATTATGACTTATTGTGATTTTCTATTGAATATGAAGACAAGTCATAATGAACTTCGTAACTGGACTATCTTTTACATTTGGAAAGAAAGTTTCGATCTAGATTATTATTGATAGATTGAAGAAATTGGATAATTTTGTTACGGTCGAACGGATTACTCACTTTAAAAAAAGACTAGTTGAGTTGTATGCATTGAGATTATCAGATTGCATAGAGTATCGTTGTATACCATTTATGATTAAGATCTAAGATCACCTCTAGAATTTTGGAGTAAACTTCACAAGTTTTGGGATATTAAACTTAACTTCAATACAACATTTCCAGTTACAATTAGACAGGTAGTCAGAACGGGTAACACGGATTCTAGAAGACATATCATTGGTATCAATTGAGCAAGAACAAGCTATTTGGAACAAATTTAATTTGGAAAATCCAAGAGTCCTTAAAAACACAATAACTGAAACTTATTCCAACTGAGAAATTTTGAGGATGAAATTTTCTAAGGGAGAGAGTTGTAACAACCCGTTTTTCAATAGTTTCGGGACCACAAATCCGACGAGTGAGTCTGTAAATATTATTATTTAATATTTATGAATCAAATATAGTGTTATAATAAATTTTGATTTAATAATTTATATTATTTGAAAGAATAATTAGGTTCAAGTGGTATATCTCTAAAGTCAAGTGGTTTTAGAAAAAGAGGTACTGGGACCTCATTTTTATAAATCGAGCCCGTAAATATTTAATAATATATTTATAAAGTGTTATTAGGGTCATATTAAAATTTGTTTCAGAATTTTTAATGTTTAAATAGTTAAAATCGTAAAAAGAACTAAATCGTAAAAGCTGCAAAAGTTAATCGCGACAGACTTATTTGCATCAAATAGGTGATGTAACCCTCCTAACCAGTCTTCGTTGCCGGATTAGGGTTGCGGACCATTCTTGAACAACCAAAACAACATTTTACATCAAAACATCTCAAAAAATTCATTTAACATTAAATAAATAAATCTAATTAAAAACCTATCCAACATATGCATGTGGGCCTTAACTCGAGCCTTCAAGGCCCTAAAAATAGTTTAGAAGAAATTCGGGACTAAATTGAAATAAATTAGAAGATTTGGAAAAATGTTGCAAAATTTGAAAACAAGAGTCACACGGCCATGTGGCCAGGGCATGTGGGATAGCCCAGGCCATGTAGCAATTAAACAAAGGGACAGACGACCGTGTCCCAACCCTTGGCTCTAACCACGTAACTCATTGAGTTGGGTCACACGGTTATGTCACAAGTCATGTGTCAAACCGTGTAACACTCTGACTTGTGACACACGACCGTGTCGCAAGTTGTGTGCTAGGCCATGTAACACACTGACTTGATACACATGAAATAAACAAGTGACACATGACCATGTAGCCAAGTCGAGTGTGTTACACGACCGTGTGATAACTAGTGTCCCAAGTCGTGTGCTACATAATTTGACCCTAAAATCAAGCCATTTCAAGGCCAAGACATATCTAATCAACCCCTCCATTTGTGCACACATTCAATTAACTTAAGCATCCTTCAAATATGTCTAAACACACCATTTCAAACATCCTAATTCATCTAACCAATATACCATTCAAAGGCATCACATTTATACCAAAACATCATTGACCAAAAAAAATCAATTAAGTCTTATTTCAAAAACAAAACCTAGTTCCTCTAACTACCAAATGATATCACATGTAACCATTTACATGCCATCACAAACATAACAAAAAGGATCTTATATACAAGCATTTAAGAGTAGCCAAAATGACCTAACTTTTCAAGGCATTAAAGTCCATCAAACCAAACATAAAGTCCAAAATTAAACACATACCAAATTGACCACTAACACTTTCAAGAACTATCATTATAAAAGGTCCCATACATGCCATTTATAACCTTGTCCAAAACAACTCAAAAACTACTGAAATGATTGTTGGATAGTGTGATAGATCCCCGTCAAGCTTTTGGCCAATCAAACTTTCAATAATATACCAAACAAAGGAAAGTAACTACATAAGCAACTAGTACTTACTAAGCTCGTATAAACTCAAACATAACTTATCATTTATTTAGCACAACTTATAGAATAAGTATAATATCAATACCAAGACCATAAGCTTAGTAAAATCTTATACAAGCACCATCACACTCACAAGTTGGTAAGTTCATCCATGATACATATGAGTTCAATCATATCATGAGTAGATTTCATATACACATCATTTAAATCATCAACCTTTTTATAAGTTTATGAACCATTTCAATTGTATACATACCATGCCATTCCTTTATTTACCCGTTGAACCATCTAGAATTGAATTGGATACTCAGAAATGCTCACACATAGTGTTTCTTTGCATATAACTGTAACGTTTCCTTTTCAATAGTGCTCCCACGAGTTGCGGAGAATCCGCAACAAATGCAAGACCTCAGTCATCCATAGGACATTCAAGACCAACACTCGAAACATGAAATCCCTAATGACATGTCATTCGTATCCTAAGAATTCTTAAGGTTCAAACGGGATCATTTATGCATCAATTACTCAAAGCATCGATACATGTATATTCAAATTCATTTATAACTAACACGATATAATAAAAAAACAATTTAACTAGCATTAATACAATTATAATTCATACAAACTTACCTCGATAACTATAGTCTTAGAATTAGAGTTGAAAGCTAATCCAAAACGTTTGTCTTTCCTCGATTTAAATCCAAGTGTTGTTTATCTTTATCTAAATAGATAATTTCATACATTAAGTACTCCAGATAACTTCAAGTATTCAATTTAATTAATAATTCATATTATCATAAAATTAAGGATTTACCCATTCTATTTTAACTTTTTTTTACAATTTAGTCCTTAAGATTAGAACTAGAAATTTAACCATTTTAACCCTCTATACAAGCTAGCCTAATTTCTTAGGGACTCATATCAACCAGCTTAAATCATCATTTCATAATGTTACCATGAAATTTTACTATTTTCATGAGTAAGTCCTTAAACCCTAAATTCACTAAAAATCCTTTAACAAAACATGTTTGTTTAACAACCAAGAGTGATAATCTATCAATTAACATCAAAACACATTAAAAAAAATTCATGGAAAGTCCCTCAACCTTGAACATTTTTGCAAAATAATCCTCAGGTTAAGTAGATTAAGCTAAAAAGAGCTTAAAGACATAAAAATCAATAAAAACTAACCTAAAAAACACAAGCATGCAAGAAATGTGTTTGGCCGAACCTTCAATGCTCTCACATGGAATTTTTTGTACTCATTTTACTCAAGCAATAAGATGACCACATTTGTTTTCTATTAATTTCTGTTATTAATTTTCTAAATTACTAATTTGTCCTTTAAAAACTAACCAAATTTCATGCATTTGCTCTTCAAATCCATCCACTATAAAATCAATTGGTATAATTCCATCTAAGTCCATTAGTCTTCCTTTCCATAACCGTTTAATCCTTTTAACTATTAGAAACCCACTTTTTTAACCTTTACGATTTAGTCCTATTTACCTAATTAACCATGTAAACTTTAAAATTTCTTTAAAAAAATTAATACTGCCCTAATATAACCGCATAGGCTTTAGATAAATAATAAAATATTTATTTTCTTGTCAGAATTGTGCTTCCAAAACCACAGTAACGAGCTATTACAGGTGAAAAAGCATGAAATAAGGGCCTTAAGTAATAATTCTACCTGTTTTAAATATAGTGGATGGTCAAGAAATGCAACAATCAGATTTGAATCGAAAAAAACAAAAGTATCAGATTAGTCATCGTCTTTGTTTTTGCAACCACGACAATTGAGGTAAGCTCGTACAAGGATTTAAATTCATTAATTAATGACTGAATGTTGTTTTGGGAAATATTATATCATATATGGATTAGAGTGTTAGTTACTCGATATTTTGGAACCTTGGATTAAATCGTAATGTTGCTAAATTAGAAGTTATAATTTTAAAAAATGTACAATTCATGTAAGTATGATTGAAAGGTTATAACAAAATAGAAATAAGATTTGGAAATGTAAAAGTCTTGTTTTAAGCTCGTGAATACATAGGATACGAATGACATGTCATTATGGGTTATATAGTTTTGGGTACTGGTCTTGGATGTCCTACCGATACCGAGGTCCTACATTTGTTGTGGATTCTCCATAGCTCGTGTGAGAAACATCGTGTAGCTAACATCCAAATCCACAGTTCGTTTGAGCATATCCATTTCACAGCTTGGGTGTGCATTATAGATACAGTTAAATAAAGCTTGTTAGTATTCCTGAGTACTCAATGCTATTTTAATGGTTCAACGAGTAAATAAAGCTTTAATAAGTATATGGATACATAAAATAAACCATGATTTGGATTAATGATATGGACTATAAAGGTATGTGATATTGCAAGGAAAACATGATTCATTATGTAACACCCCTAACCCGTGTCTGTCGCCGAGACTAGGGCTTCAAAGCATTATTGTACAAATGAAAACTTTTACCTTCATACAATTAAATAACTTTAAAATATAATAAAACATTCAATTATATGCATTTTCCCCTAAATCGAGCCTTCGAGGCCCTAAAAATAGTTTAGAAGTAATTCAGGACTAAATTGAAAGAAAATAGAAGTTTTTAGAAAATATGCAAAAATTAGAAAACAGGGTTCACACAGCCCTGTGCCTCACATGGTTGAGACACATGCCCATGTCTCAAGTCATGTAATTTTTGAACTAGGGCAACACGGCCGTGTCCTAGCCCATGTTCTCTCCTATGTAAGTCTCTGAGTAGGATCAGGCGGTCGTGTCACAAGCCCATGTGCCAGGCCATTTGATATGCCATGCAACTCAATGACGTGCACTTTAAGGAAATCATCAGATGAAACATCACCGTGTCGCCAGGCTGTGTGTCTCACACGACTGAGTCACAGGCCCATGTCTCAGGCCATGTGGGTCCAAATTTATCGAAAATTAAGCTATCACAAAACCTATCTATGCATACACAATCAATACATTTGTTCATACTATAGAGGAACCTAAACATCATCCAAACACACATCAAAATGTCATTTCAAATTCTAATTCAACTAACGAATATGTCATTCAAACACACCATACTATACCAAGCCATCAAACATAATTTACCAAAACAAGATAACATTGCTTCATTTCATGCATATAGCCCTAGTTGAAATATGTATTAAGCATGTCACAGTTTGATTATTTCAAGCAATCATGACATACCAAAAGGGATCATATTACAAGTATCTAAATGTGGTCAAAATGACCTAACTTGTCAAGACATTAAAGTCCAACAACAAAACATAATCTCAAAAAAGAAAAACATATACATAGTAAACACCCTATTTAAATGCCACTCTTAACCAACTTCCAAAATTAACAAAAGATATCTACCAAAAGTGTGGATGATAGTGTGAACTCCTGAATTGATCCAACCGATGCCAAGATTTCAGAGATTTATATTCTTGAAAACCAATCATATAAGTTTGATGTAACTTAGTAGGTTTGATGAGCAACTTAACCAACATAACTCAATGAAAACTTTATGATGTAATTTTAAGAGTCAATTAAACAATCTTGTTAAACACTGGCACACAGCTTGCTAGGCACATAGCCCGTAAACAGCAGCACAAGGGCCTGCTAGGCACTTAGCCTGATAACACTATCACAAAGGCCTACTAGGCACTTAGCCTGATAACACTGGTACAAAGGCCTGCTAGGCACTTATCTTGATAACACTGACACAAAGGCCTGCTATGCACAAAGCCTAATAACACCAGCACAAAGCCTTCTAGCCACGTAGCCTGATAACATCGTCTATACAATCATACATTTAAAATTACACTTAATAAGTTAACATATATTAACCAATATAAAATTTAAAGATAAATCTATTAACAAAGAACTTATATAACATACAAATTAAGTAAAATGAACTTACAAGACTGGTTTGTGAAAATCACAAAAGCAAGAGAACTACTCCACAATCTTTCCTTTTCCACGATCGTCAACACCCTCGTGATTTAAAGCAATAATTTCATTCAGTTAATGAAATTAGCAACCATAACTAATCATTCTATAAAATTTAGTCTTTTATTAATATTTTACAAAATTGCCCTCAAGTTTTTAATTTTAATCAATTTAATCCCTAAGCCCCAAACATGCAATTTACCCAATTCCTTTACACCAAAATTCTAGAGAATTCTTCCATGGCCTCATATCTACCCATACTTGCATTTATTTCTTTTCAAATACAATAATTTCACCATTTTAGTAATCTAGTCCTTAAACATTAAAATCATCAAAAACTACTTTACGGAATAGTATAATCTAAAAAAAAAAGCTTAAAAATCTTTCAAAAGTTTTAAGAAAACAACTCAACTCAACAATGGCACAATCCACATAGTTTGACAATTCTATACTTTCTAACTTTGTGAGGATGGGCTTATATGGAAGGAAATTTAGCATATGTTATTTTGACATTATGTTTGGTTGTTCAACTTAATATGTTCGATAATTTTAAGTTCCTTTATATGAGCTTACTAAGCACTAATTGCTTATGCAGTTGTTTTTCTATATTTTGTAGATCATCGAAAACCTCAAACGGTCTGAGTCAACGTTGGAGTACAATCAAACTATCCATCAATCCATTTGGTAACTTTTGCATATATTGGCTAATGGTTATAAGTGGCATGTATAGGGTTGTATGTTAATTTGATATGTTTTGGGTTGTCCCAAGCTTTGGTGTATCCTATTACTTTTTTTTAATGGTTGTGCAAGGTCTTTTGGAAGTTAGAAAAGAAATGAAGGTGTGATATGTTTTTGGATGGCTGAATTGGTATGTTTTGAATGTATTGGGAATGTTTTGGTAACTTGACCATGTGAAATGTTTTCAGCTTATACTTGACCTATTTGCATATATATATGCCTTGGAATTAGTTGGTATGTGCTTGTGTTAATAGGTGAAATTGGTCACTTATGTATGACTTGTAAAGGAGCATGGCTAAGAGTTATGATTTGATAATGGAGTAACTAAATGGTGTGTGTGTGATGTATGTTTTGGTCATGGACTTATGGTGTTGAGATTGATGTGTTTTAGGCTAATGAATTATGGTGTCTAATGAAGACACTTTGGTTAAGTTTATATTGAATGCTTTTTTACATATTTTAGGTGATTTTGCATGTGATTTATGCATGTAAAGTAACTACAGATTGTATGGCTTGGTAGATATAAAATGGTATTTGAAATGGCTTGTTTTAGGGGTTATTAAAGAAGCACACGACCTGGGGCATGGGCTGTCACAAGACTATGTGCTACACACGGCCTCCCCATACAATCGTGTGTCATTTTAATTTCAAGTGCAAGTTCCACACAGTTTTTCATGTCACATCACAAGAAATGAGTTAGTAAAAATTGGGTTAATGAACCACGAGTGGTCACACATGAATTTTTTTATATGACCTTGGAACATTTGTCAATATATAAGTATCAAGTATAGTGAGTGAGTAGTGGTGGAGTTGTCATTGATGATCTAAGTTTGAATCCCTTCCCTTTCATTAATTTTTGTTCGGTGCAAATTTTCTTCAAACCCTTAGCAAAGGGCACACCATATTTTTTAAAAAAATGTTGTAAAAGTGTTAACAAGTAAGTAAGTTAGTTAATGGATAAGAGCTTAATTAGTTTCTTGAAGGTCTTATGTTCAATTCCCCACATTCTCATGTTTTTTTTTTAAGTTTTGGCTCATAAAATACATGGCCAACACCCCATTTCCATCCACTACATAGTTTCCATATAAGAAAAGATTCTTTTTGTAACAGCCTGTTTTTGGGTCAAATCAAAACAGTAGTTTTAGGACCACAAATCTAAAGTAGAAATATTTATTTTGTTATTATTTTAAGGTCTGCAATATGATTGAATGATTGTGTGAAAATTCCATTAAGAAATTTTATCAATTGAGCGACCAATTTGCTTAGAAGAATTAAATTGCAATAGGTGCAAAACTTGAGTTCTCTATGTTAAAAGTGTTTAATTGCTATGAATCCTTAAATTACAGGTTCTTAAATGGTAATTAGACTGTTATACTCTAGGGTGGAAAAAAATGGACATGGTTAGCTAAAATTTTGAAGTTTTTCATTAAGGGCATTTTAGTCATTTGGTAAATAAAGACAATTTAACAAATAAAAGATGTCATCTTCTTCAAATTAGTCCCCTATGGCCGAATTTCACAAGGAGAAGACATAGCTAGGATTTTGGCCACTTTCAAGCTCGATTGTAAGTCCGTTCTTGTCCCCTTTTTAACGATTTTTATATTTTTGAGATCGTTGTAACTTGATTTAGCTATTTCAAGGACTAATTTGAATGAAAGGTGAAGTTTAAAATTTTAACCATGTTGAACATGTATGTATTTTGATGTTTGAATGTAGAAAATGCATGTTTGTTTTTTGTTAAATGACTTTTGTAAAGTGATTTTTGGTAAAAAACGATAAATAGAGACTTATTTGTAAAAGTCTATAAAATGAGTAGAAAAATGTGAATAAATGAAAATTGTCGGCTTTCATCAGCATGAAAAAGGTTTGGCTTGGGTTGTGAGGAAATTGAAAGAAATTCATTTTACGAGCCTACGAACTAAATTGTAAAAATGTCAAAAGGCTAGGGGTAAAAACATAATTTTTGCCATAGTATGTTTTTGGGATAAATTGAATGATGTGATGATTAAATAATTTAAAGTTGATATCATAGATCAAGAAAAATAAAGTTCGAGTTTAGACTGGGGAAAGAACAAAGTTGTGGACGAAATCAAACTAATAGCCATTTTTGTAACCGAGATAGGTTCGTATGTTAAATAAGATTTAATATAATTTTCTTTAAATGCTTTAATATTGCATGAATTGTATGATTGATTGTGTAGACGAGTCTAACTTCACGGACGAGTTCGACGGCGGTTCGATAAGCAAGAAATCTCATTTGAACCTTAGGAATAGATTAGGATACAAAGTGACATGTCACTAGGGTTACCATGTGTTATGTGATTATGTGATCCGAGTGCTGGTCCCATACGTCCTACCGATGGCTGAGTATACCACCATATGTTGCGGTTACTTGAAAGCTTGTATGAGCAGCATCGAGTAGCTACGTCTTGACTGACAGCTTGTGTGAACAAGCCCGTTGATTAGCTCGAGAGCGAGCAATTATGCGTTATGAGATTGAGGTACAATTGGCTACATATGTGGCACTTAGTGTGCAAGATTCCCAAGTATCCGAGGTATGTCAAAGATGAGAATAAGTGTGAATTTGTTACGAGATGGTACAGGTATGTACTTGAAGCTTATGTTTATTAATTCATGAAATGACGATTCCAAGGTAAGTTGTGATGGAAGTGAATTATGACCATGAGATTATGGTAAATTATGTTCTCTTATGTTATATTACTTGCATGATTAATGTATGGTAAGGATGCTTATTGCTTCATATGAGCTTACTAAGCTATATAGCTTACTCCGTTTTATTTTCAATGTTTTATAGTGTCACCAAGCTAGCTCGGGATTAGAGATCGTCGGAAGTCGCATCACACTATCAAACTGTCCTTTGGGTACCGATGATTTTAAAACATTTTGAGAGTATGACATGTATAAGGACTTGGCCATTTTTTTATATATGTCATTTGAGTTGGCCAAATGTATTGGCTTATTTTGGCTGAAATGATTGTAAGCCCATTTATGTAAGTATATGTGTTAATGCCTTCTTGTGTTTTGTAATGGGTTGCTATGTGTTTATTATGGTTAAATGACTTGTTGTGAAATGGATGAGATGGGTCCTTTGGTGTGCTAGGAAATCAAGTAGAATTATGCATGATAAAAGTATTCATGTTGATATTTGTGAATGTGAGTTTGATATGAATTGATTTGGTAAATTATGCTATAGTAAATATGTTAAGTGTTGGTAATGAATGATATTATTTAGCCTTGATTATGGATGTTTCAGCTGCTTAAACATGCCTTGGATTATGCCATTGAACTTGTGTGTTAGGTGTAAATGAGGGTGACAAATGGCTTGGTAGATAGCCTTTATTTTGTCCACACAGGTAGACACACGGGTGTGTGTTTAGGCAGTGTGTGACACACGGTCTGTCCCAAAGGCATGTGTTCTGGCCATGTGTCCCCTGCACCTAAATTTCGAGAAACAAAATGGTCAAAATTAAGCACACGGGTGTGTGTCTTAGCTATGTGAGGGACACGGTGTCAGGCACAGGGTGTGTCTTGACCGTGTGAAGTCTACACCTATTTTATGAAAATCTGATTTACCACATGGCTTGGCACATAGGTGTGTGACTTGGCCTTGTGACATTAATTTTTTCATGCATTGCAAAACAGAGAGATACATAGGTTCAGGACATAGGCGTGTGTGACCACACAGGCGTGTCCCAAGCTACACGGGTTTGTGACCCCTGTTCATAGCAAAAATTTTCTAAGTTTTGTAAAAATTTCCTAAGTGCTTGGTTTAGTCTCGAACCACTTCCAAAGCATGTTTCGGGCCTCGTAGGCTCGTATTAGGGACTTCATGATTGAATGCAAATGGTTTTTAATTTGGATGAAAATTTATAACCTGAAATTGAATGTTTGCTCACTTTGTAAGTCCGATAATACCTCATATCCTGTTCCGACATTGAATACGGGTATGGGGTGTTACAGTTTCCTCATTTACCTAGTCAACCTTTATCCCTTATCCCCATTTTCACTCCACATTTCTCATGGTCCACCTTTCATGCCTTTTTCCCCTACAACTTCCATTTTCTCCATTTTACCAAGCTTGAATCGTCTATCCCAGCAAAGTACGCTACGACTCTCATTTTCTCCAATTTTGGGTTATCCTCCTCCTTTCTTGACTGATTCCTCTATTGCTCCTTTCTTGCTCCTCCTTTCTCTCCCATTTTCTTCTTCTTTGAGCCACTATTGAACCCCTTTCTCTCCACTACTATTCCACCTTCCACCACCATTCATTTACTACACCACCACTTCACCACCACCTCACCACCGCAGTGCCACCACTATGATCAATTTTCCTTCTCTTTTTCTATCTACTTCTCAACCAAGTGATTTTTTCTCCACATTTATGTATATTATTTATTTTGAAAACATTGCATGAATTTTATTATTTCCAAACCAAAAATTTCATCCAATTATCCATCTTTCTCGATTTTATTAGATTAGATTGATTCAACTCATTACCAGACAGAACAAGTGTAAGTAATATGCTACTAGGCAATTTTGTCACATTTCTTCCATCCTTTTTTCCTTCATTACGACCACTTTGGATTGCTACAAATTTTGGAAGTGAATTATATCTCTGACATAAGTATTATAATGACTAATTGCTATCAACTCAGGATCACCCCTTGCATTGGAAGTGAATCACGACATCAAAATTAGTCGTAATAGCATCTGTGATTGTTTTAGTTAAATCAAACTGTGGGTGTTCAAAGTAGTCTAGTGTCATGTTGGATCTTCTACGTCAGGTGTGTGTCTAATCTCAAATAAATATATAAACGTTAATTCTAGTATTTAAATAAATACCATTATTTATATTGTGTTTTATACGAATACTTAAAGTATTCTAATAAAAAAAGGAGATTCAACCCATTGATATGTATTATACCACGTAAGTGACCCAAACCAACTAGCTTTTGAAAAGTATGTTGTGTGGTTATGATTTTAACTATTTGAAAAGTATGTTATTCTCATTCTCATCTTATGTGATATTATGGCATACTTCATTTTAGATGAAAAATAAATTGTGAGATGTTGATATCTTGAAACAATACGTGAAACGCATGTTAAAAATGCCCTACATGATATTATATATTGAGAAATTCCATTTGCATGTTTCAACATATCCAATGTGATAAGTGATATCTTAAAATGAAATATATGTTTATATATATGTTAATTATTGCCATATTACATGCATGGGGTGGTACATTGTAAGGAGGAAGAATTGGTGGCTTCATTCACAACCTACATAGCAGTTTGTCTACAAAATTGATGGTTTATCCACAACCTATATGGCAGCTTGTTTGCAGATATTGGTGGCTTCATCCACAACCTATATGATATAACTTGTCTGCAAATATTGGTTGCTTCATCCACAATATTAGAGTATTTGGATGGATAAGTTCTGAGGAACTCTTTTTGTTGTGTAGTGGTGATGGGTAGGATTTTTTATAGAAATTTGCTGTAACACCTCTAACCCATAACAGTCGCCGAAATAGGTTAAGTGGCATTACCGGACTTGTAACTCAATTCAGAACAATCATGTATCCAATAACATCTTATTTTAGTCAATATTATTCATTCACATTCCATATGTACTTAAATCAAGCATACAAAGCTTTAATCATGCATTCGAAACTAAATCGATAACATATTAAAATTTTAGAAACCTAGAAAAATTTAAACATTTCAAGTATCACACGCCCATGTGAACAAACCATGTGCCTCACAAGCCTAGTAGACAACCTCGTGTCTTAGACCGTGTGAAAACAGGGCATAAATACTGACTTGTGTCACTCGGCCAAAGACACGCCCGTGTGCCAAGCCGTGTGAAAAATGGAGAGTATATTAACTTATCAGCACGACCAAGTCACACGCCCGTGTGCTAGGCCATGTGCGATTTAGGTGGTTTACTGACTTGTACCACACGGCTGACCACATGCCCATGTGTCAGCCCGTATGCCACACACAGCCAATAGACATGCTCGTGTGTCTAGGCCGTGCCAAACCTATAGGGTATACTAACTTAATTCGAAATGGTATCCCAGGGGACACACGGTAGTATAGCATGATCGTGTGTCCCACACGGTTGAGACACACACCCGTGTCCTTGCCCGTGTGGACAAAACTAGGCTATTTGTAAAGCCATTCTGCCACCTTATAAACACAAGCATTCATAAGCATAGATAACCACATTTTTACAACTCAATAGGTAGCCAAGATAACCATTTCAATATACATTATTTGTCATATCAAAACCTAACAATTACATGGCCAAATACCTATTTAACATCATGCATAATCCATTCATTTAACAACTGCATATCAAAACTTCACTTGTATAATTTGATTCCATCATTACCTTGCTACAACATACCATAATTGAACATTTAATTCAACCAAAACATAGTACCAAAATAAGCCAAATCACATGGCTTAACTTATACACAAGATATACCAAGCGCATAATTTCAAGTGACCATAACTAACACCATCCAAACTAACCTATACATGCCATACTTACATAAATTCACAAGTTGATAAGTACCAATCAAAAATTAGATAGTGTTATGTGAAACTCCGACTCGTCCGTAACAAGCAAGCTAACAAGGCTCTATAAAACATAGAAAAAGAAACAGCGTAAGCTTTATAGCTTAGTAAGTCCATATAATTTAGAACTAAACTTACCATTTATACATAATCAAACAATAATTAGATCGCAACCAATTCAATTTACAAACACCTAACCACAAGTATTCATCACATGTTAGTCATTGTAAAAATACATGAAACCATCCATTAATACAATACTTTGCATCATTCCAAATTCATATATCATAGATAACATAAGCAAGATTTATAGACCGTAACTCATCTGTATAACATTATTTGTGTCAGTTGAACCTATAAGAAATTCAAAGGATACTCGGGTGAATAACATCAGTAATCCATCAATTCATTATCATTTATGCTCTTTGAGATATGATCGGTAAGCTCCTCCTAAGCTAATGAACAGTAAGATCTATTGAGCTAAAACAGTAAGCTCTATTGAGCTGAACAGTAAGCTCATACGAGCTGAAACAGTAAGTTCCAATGATCTGAAATAGTAAGATCTTACGAGCTAATATTTCGATAAGCTCATACGATCTTTTTTGAGTCCACAACAAATGTAGGAGCTCGACCAAATCGGTAACCCTAGTGACAAGTCACTCGTCTCCTATGAGTTCATACAGTTCAAATGGGGCTCGGTAACAATTATAATATATATTAATAAGACATTTACATTTCAAGTACATCAATTACTCAATCACAAAAATTCAATCCAAATATTTTCAAATATATAGAAGTTCAATTCTAATGATACGAACTTACCATGTATTACTAGGATAAAAACTATCGACTATTCGTCAATCTTTCCTTTTCCCTGATCTAAAATTGATCTCGGCTTATCTTGATCTAATTGAAGAATTTATGCTTGCCAAATGTAAAAACCTATTTTTGTTTCTTCTTCCTTAAATTTTCAGTTAAAAGATGAATGAAGAAACAAAATTTGGTTTTCTTTTATTAATATTAACATTAATAATCAATTTACCTTAATAGCCTTATTATAAAACATTAATATATCATATAATGAATGTCCAAGATTGTCTACTTACATTATAAATGACTAATTACATAATAAGGACTTCCATATTAGTAAACCATAGTTATTTAATACTTTTAAACAATAGAACTC
Organism: Gossypium arboreum; assembly: GCF_025698485.1. Classification (NCBI taxonomy): domain Eukaryota; kingdom Viridiplantae; phylum Streptophyta; class Magnoliopsida; order Malvales; family Malvaceae; genus Gossypium; species Gossypium arboreum. Next base: position 33,168,397 of record NC_069075.1, read on the forward strand.
AACTTTTACGCGTTACGCGATATAGTACTTTTTACCGAATTAAGCATTTAAACAATAAAATTTCTTAACGAAACTTTCACATAATTAATCTATCATGCTGTAGACATTATTAAAATAATAAAATAAATATTTTGACTTCGAATTTGTGGTCCCAAAACCACTGTTCCAATTTGACCTAAAAACGGGCTGTTACAACTTTCCCCTCTTTAGGGATTTTCGTCCCCAAAAATCTTACCGATAAAAAGGTTAGGGTATTATTTTCACATAGCTTTCTCAGGTTCCCACGTAGCTTCCTTGATCCCATGTTTATGCCAAAGAAGCTTTACAAAGGCAATGTGCTTATTTCTCAATTCTTTAATTTCATGAGCCAAAATCCTAATCGATTCTTCGTTATATGACATCTCGAGTTGAATTTCAACATCTATTGGAGAGATCACATGTAACGGATCAGATCTGTAACGATGTAGCATAGAAACGTGAAAAGCATTATGGATCTTTTCAAGTTCTGATAGTAAAGCAAGTCGATATGCTACTGGTCCTATTCTTTCAATGATCTCATACGACCCAATGAATTGTGGACTTAACTTTTCTTTACGTCCGAAATGAAGAACCTTTTTTCCACGGTGACACTTTTAAAAACTCTCTATCCTCAATTTAAAATTCAATTACTTTATGTTTTAAATTTGCGTAGGATTTCTGTTGACCAAAAGGTGCTTTTAAATTGTTGCGAATCGTTTTTACTTTTTCTTTAGTTTCTCTAATTAATTCAACCCCGTGAATCTTCTTCTCACTTAATTCAGTCTAGTATAGCAGAGTTCGACATTTACCACCATACAAAGCTTTGTACGGTGCCATCTTTATACTTGTTTGGGAATTGTTGTTGTATGTGAATTCAATCAAGGGTAAGTATTTTTTCCAACTGCCCTCAAACTCTAAAATACAACATCCCAACATGTCTTCAAGAATCTGAATAACTCTTTTGGTCTGATTGTCAATCTGAGGATGAAAAGCAGTACTAAAATTCAACTTTGTTCTCAGAGCCTCTTGCAGTTTCTTGCAGAATCGCGATGTAAATCTCGGATCTCTATCAGAAATAATAGATAATGGCACCCCGTGTAATCGAACAATTTTAGAAATGTACAATTTAGCTAATCTGTCCAGTGAGTAATCTGTATATATCAGTATAAAATGAGTAGACTTAGTTAATCAATCAACAACAACCTAGATAGCCTCTTTTTTTTTTCCAGAGTTTCAGGCAATACCGACACAAAATCTATTGAAACTCTGTCCCATTTCCACTCGGGAATCACTATAGGTTGTAGTAAACCCGATGGCACTTGATGTTCAACTTTGACTTGCTGACATATCAAACATTTCAATACAAACTCTAAGATATCCTGTTTCATTCCTGACCACTAGTATATCTGTTTTAGATGATTATATGTCTTAGTACTACCCGGATAAGCAGAAAAATGACTACTGTGTGCTTCATGCAGGATTTTCTAAATAAGTTCTGTATTTTTCTGTACACAAATTCTATTTCAAAAAATTAAACAATCATCAGTTCCAATATGAAATTCTAAATTAGAAATAGACACACATTGAATTCGTTTAGCTTGCAATTCACAGTCATCTTTTTGAGCTTCACAGATTTGTTGAATAAATACCGATTTAGCTTTTAATTCGTCTAAAATTGACCCATCATCACAAATCATCAATTAGGTATTCATTGCTCGTAATGCACACAAAGATTTTCAACTCAAGGCATCAACAACAACATTAGCTTTTCCCGGGTGATAATCAATCACAATGTCATAATCTTTCAATAACTCGAGCCATCTTCGTTGTCGCAAATTCAAATCTTTTTGTGTCATAGATATTTTAAGCTCTTGTGATCCATATAAATGTGACATTTTTCACTATATAAGCAGTGTCGCCAAATCTTCAATGCAAACACAATTGCAGCCAACTCTAAGTCATGTGTCAGATAGTTCTTTTCGTGCAGTTTCAACTATCGGGAAGCATAAGCAATAACTTTTGCATCTTGCATCAAAACACAACCCAGCCCATTTAATGATGCATCACTACGAATCACGAACTCTTTACTCGATTCAAGTTGTACTAAAATTGGTGCTTCAGTTAATAGTACTTTCAATTTTCAAAACAAAGCTGACATTTTTTTGACCAATCAAACTTTATGTCTTTTTGTAACAGTCATGTCATCAGTGTCGCAATCATCGAGAATCCTTTCACGAATCTTTGGAAATAGCCCACTAAGCCCAGAAAACTACAGACTTCAAATACATTTCTCAGAGGTTTCCAATCAACAATAGAAAAAATCTTGCTCGGATCAACTCTAATACCGTTAGCTAAAACAATGTGCCCTAGAAATCCAACCTCCTTGAGCCAAAACTCACATTTACTGAGCATTGCAAATAACAGCTTATCACGTAGAGTTTGTAACACAATTCTGAAGTGTTCCGTATGTTAAGTTCATCTCGTGAATAGATCAGAATGTCATCAATGAATACAACACCAAATCTATCTAAATACAGTCTGAATATCTGACTCATCAAGTCCATAAAAATGGCAAGAGCATTAGTTAAACCGAAAGGCATAACAAGGAATTCATAATGTCTATACTTCATTTTGAACGTGGTTTTCGGTGCATCCGACTCTTTGATTCGCAACTGATAATAACCCGATCTCAAATCAATATTTGAAAATACTGTAGCCCCATTCAACTGGTCAAATAAATCATCAATCCGCGGTAGAGGGTATTTATTCTTTATATTCACTTTATTCAACTGTCTATAGTCAATACAAATTCTCATCGTGCTATCTTTCCTTTTCACTAACAATACTAGTGCACCCTAGGGAGAATAACTCGGTTGTACAAAACCTCTATCTGTCAATTCTTGCAACTGAGCCTTCAACTCTTTTAATTTTATTAGAGCCATTCTATATAGAGCTATCGATATCAGTATTATTCTGGGTACTATCTCAATACCAAATTCAACTTCCTAATTAGAGGCAAACCTGGTAATTCTTCTGAAATACATCTGAAAACTCACTGATCGTGAGATTTCGTGATAGGTTTTAAACATTTATTATTAATCGTTCTTGAAACTAACTATTATCGCGATGTAGGCAAGTGTACCTATCGAACAGTAGTATAGTTTTAGCAAGACCGGCTTATCAAACCCAAAGGAACTAAAAGTACTAGTAATGATTGTCTTTTTATTATCTAGCCTAAGAACAAAGAGGTTTTGTTTAACTAACTAATTATCTAAACTAAGAATTCACAGAGAATAGAATTGGGGAATTACTTTTGGGAAAATCGATTGAATTAAGAAAATACCTAAGGAAAACTCCACCTGGACTGTACTTGTTATTCTGGCTCCGAATCGGACGATTTATTCACTTAACTTGTTCCGTAGAGATCCCTCAGTTATGTTATTATCCCTATTCAAGACTAATAACATCTTATCCCTAGATTGAATAATTGAGACTTTTCTCTAATTAACACCCTAGGGTTGCATTAACTCAATCTATGGATCCCCTTATTATGTTTCTGTAACACCCCAAACCCGGCCTCGACGTTATGACCGGATCTGATGCGCCACATCGAGGCGTTCAAAACATGTCGTATTACTTAGTTTGGGAAAAACTTAGTTGGTGTTGTAAAAGACACTTTTAAAAGTAGGTTAAAGTGAATGGAAGCTGTGCACCAAGTAGGAAACCAGGAAAGAGAGGAGGTGAGTCCGTCGGACTGCTTAAGTACCAAGCTCCCTTCGGATCAATCCTAGACATGCACACCGCCATTGCAACACTCTAACATCTCGTATAATTTTGAGAAAACCGTTTGGTTATGTCCATCTTAAGAGATTGATTAAGGTTGAAAACGTTTGTTTAGCGGAAGTCTTACTTGTATTCGTGTTATTTTGAAATCACTTAATGTTTTTGAAAACGCGTCCTAGAGCTAATCCATCTCGTTAGTTATCATAGTTCAGTTTTATCATAATAAAATTAAATAATAAAGAAACAAACCAAACCATAAAAATAATTAAGCGGCCTTATTACATTTAAAAACCCAAAACCATAAACCAAAATATGGGAAAATCTAGTTCACCAGAAGAAAACGAATTTGCAGAAAACGTGTGGCCACTCCGAATCCCGCCCAGCTCCAAGTCCACCAACTAGGGCTCACCTGCAAGGATGGAAGAAAAAGGGGTGAGTTTGGGAAAACTCAGTGTATCTGAAACCCATCCAAAGCCCAATTCAGCTCGAGCCTATTGGGCCTAAGCCCTATTCAGATAACGACACAGTGGACCAAGCCCTTTTCGAATCATGAGCAAGGCCTTAGCCCTTTTTACATAACAATGTGGCCCATAGGCCCGATTCAATAACATAGGTAACAATAGTAGTAATGCATGCAAACCCATCCAGGAGACTACTCAACCCACCAACCGCTACTGCGCCCCATACCAGCCCTACACTCCATGTGGGGAATATCTTAACCCACCCAAATTTCTACACTCCACAATTGCAACAACAGCACTCAAATATCGATAAGTTGAGGCAAAGCCTCCAGTACGTGGATGAACCACTTTCAATACTTCCTCCATCAATACCCCAATCCCATGCAACAGATATTAATAAAAGCATATCATGTAAAATACAGTATTAATCAATCATGCAGTTTAGCCAATTTAAACCCTAGGGGTATATCGGTAATTTTGCTCTTTAGGGGTAATTTTCGTAACTTAGCAACTACACAAGTTACTTCAGTAATTTTTCAACAGTTTTATGCAGTTTGGTTCCACCATCTAACTAACAGGCTAATTTTCCCATCTCTTACCCATATTGGTCCATAAGCCCATTGGGCCCAATTTTGGCCCATCGAGACCCTTTTTCCGAAGTACGTTAAAACATCACACGAATTCACTTAACACCTTGCGGTGCTAGATCTAACAATTACTCTATGTCTTGAGAGCATTCGCATACTCACAAGCCCATGAAATGTTAGAATTTCGACATTTCGGCTTTTGCCGAATTGAACTAAGAAAGGGTGTTCGGTACACACCTGATTCGCGATGACTGCTACTGAGATCTCTTCCGATATCCTACAATTGATTAGAACAGTTCTTATTTACAAACCATAATCACTAAACCCCAAAACTTACTCATCTATGCTCAAACCATGTCACTAAAAGCCTTTGAAACCTTACCTTTTTGCCAAAATCGATAGCTAGCTCCGAATCCGATTGCTCCAACAACCCATGCCTTCAATCCAACACTTAAGAAGACACTAATCATTGACAAAAAATGTCAGTTAAAAACCCTTAGAGCCACATGCCCAAATCGACACCTCCCTAGATTTTAGGGACTTGACTTTTCTAACTTTGTAAAATAGGACCAGATCGAGATGATGAACACTTACCCCTTACTCCTTTTTGATCTCCACGCAATCTGGTGCAGATTTATCTTTCAAACGATGGTAGAACTCGACTCCCGGAGTTTTGAAGTTTCAGTTATAAGCCCCCAAATCTATGGTTTTTTGGCTTTTGGGTGATGAAGGAGATGACAATGTGGGGCTATAACCTTGATGTAGAATTGCTGACAGGTATCTAAGGTTTAGAAAAGATGATTGTCATTTATTAGGCACAAAAATATCGAAGGATTTGGCTTGGGAGAAACCAGCACAACTAATGTATTTTTTTGAGGTTTCGGCTTTTGTGGTTTCGGCACAAGTGTTGATGAACAGCAGGTTTGATGAACGATTTTGAAGAAGAAAAATGAAGAAAAAGAAGAATAGGGGAAGTGGTAGTTTCGACTAGAGAGGAAAAAGAGAGAAAAGAGCAACCCTAAGGTGTTTAAGCAGAAGAAAACGGCACCACTCAATACCCTAAGTGCCGAAATACTAACCTCAAAACCCCCTGCCGGTTTTTCCCTCTTCAAATTCCCCTAATTCGGCCAACTCTTAGCCTCTCTCCAAATCCCTTAAATCTCTCCCCTTATCACTCCTTAATCCAAGCGTTTGGACAGATTCAAACTCTCCTTTAGCAGACTCCACCTGGACTCCAACACTACCCCTCCTGCACTTAAAAATAAATGCATCTATTTGTCAACACAGGGAATCGATCCCATGCCTTCCCCAATGCTCCACATGCCACCTTTTTAGGAGCCTAGTGGCGTCACCCTTGCCACTATACTAAGGCTCTTTTTGTGATGCAATTTACCCATAACTCTATACAAGGGCCATCTAGCCAGAACCCCTAACTCTTAAGTCCAAAAATTCAAAAATTCAACCGGGTTTTGGCCAACACATAGGCCTTCTATAAGCCCATTTACCTACTCAAAATATTAATTTCACATCCAAATACAAAATTTTAAAATCTTTACAAAATATTGGAAACCGCGAATAAATCCGAAAATCAGGATGTTACAACTCTACCCTCCTGAAAGAAATTTCGACCTCGAACTTTTACCTTATTAGAACAGTTGAGGGTACTGTTGACACATAGCCTCCTCAGTCTACCAAGTAGCTTCTTCTTTGCCACGGTTTCTCCAAAGTAATTTCACTAGTGGAACTGATTTCCTTCTCAACACCTTGACGTCACGATCAAGTATTTGCACAGGTTCCTCTTTGAAAGTTAAATCTGACTGTACCTCGATTTCTGCAACTGGTTTGATATGAGTTGGGTCAGAGATACCGCCTCAGCATGGATACATGAAAAACGTCGTGGATACGATGCGATTCAGTGGTAACTCTAGGCGATAAGCTCTTGGTCCAACCCGCTTAACAATTCGGTAAGGCCCAATAAACTGTGGGCTCAACTTACCCTTCTTACCAAATCTCAAAATTTTCTTCCAAGGGGAAACCTTCAAGAAAACCATATCCCCAACAGCGAACTCAATCTCTTTGCACTTCAGATCCGGATACGACTTCTGTCTATCGGATGCCTCCTTTAACCGATCCCTTATCAGCCTAACCTTGCTTTCAGTGTCTGCCACCAATTCCGGTCCAAGCACTTGTCGTTCACCCAACTCTATCCAACACGTCGGCGTACGACATCTTCGCCCATAGAGTGCTTTATATGGTGCCATATGAATACTTGCTTGATAGCTGTTATTGTAAGCAAACTCCGCCAATGGCAAGTAGTCCTCCCAACTTCCACAAAAATCAATGATACAACCTCTCACCATATCTTCCAGAACCTGAATAACCCTTTCTGATTGTCTTACGTCGTCTGTGGGTGAAAAGCGGTGCTAAAATCAATCGTGTACCCAACGCTTCCGCAACTTCGCCAAAACCGAGATGTAAACCTAGGGTCTCGATCGAAATTATCGACAACGGCATCCCATGCGGTCGCACTACCTCGCCACATATAACTTGGCCAACTTTTGCGTTGAGTAGTCGGTGCGAACAGGTATGAAATGAGCGATTTTGTTAACCTATCCACAACCACCCACACCGAATCTTTCTTGGTGGGTGTCAAAGGTAACCCACTCACAAAGTCCATTGTTACTCTTTCCCACTTCCATAGTGGAATTTTCACAGTTGCGATAATCCGAAGGCAATTGGTGCTCAACCTTAACCCATCTGCACGTCGACATTTCCCAACAAATTCAGTCACCTCTCGTTTTAATCCGACCACAAGTACACCTCTCGCAAGTCTCGATATAACTTATTCCCCCCAGGATGCATGGCACAGAGTCCACCATGAGCCTCTTTTAGAATTAACTGGCTCAATTCAGGGTCCTTTAGAATACAAACCCTTCCACGAAAGCACAGAACTCCTTCAGTGTTCAACCAAAAATCCTCGTTCTCACCACTCTTAACTTGCTGGAACCGAAGAGCTAATGAATCGTCCTTCAACTGTTTTTCCTTAATCTGCTCAGTCCAAGTAGGCCTTACCTGCAGTTCTGCCAACAAGCTTCCATCGTCGTACAGACTTAATCGTGCGAACAAGGCTCTCAAATTAGTAACAACCCTTCGACTCAACGCATCCGCCACCACATTAGCCTTTCCTGGGTGGTACTCTATCGAACAGTCGTAGTCTTTAAGCAACTCCACCCATCTTCGTTGCCTAAGGTTCAACTCCTTCTGAGTCAACAAATACTTTAGGCTCTTATGATCCGTGTATATGATGCGTTTTCCCCATATAAGTAGTGTCTCCAAATTTTTAACATAAAAATCACCGCCGCTAGCTCCAAATCATGCGTAGGGTAATTCACCTCATGAGCCTTAAGTCATCGCGATGCATAGCGACCACCTTGCCCTCTTGCATCAAGACGCAACCTAACCCCACATGCGACGCATCGTTTGTATCTGATAAAAGTCCTTTCCGGACACCGTTGCATCAACACTGGTGCTTCGGTCAATACCTTTTTCAACCGATCAAAAGCTTTTTGCTGTTTCTCGGTCCAGACAAATGGTACTCCTTTCCTTATGAGTTTTGTCAAGGGTGCCACCATTACCGAGAAACCCTCCACAAACCTTCTGTAGTAACCTACCAACCCTAGGAAACTCCGAATTTCCGATACTGACCTAGGTTGCTTCCATTCCAGAATCGCTTCAATTTTACGAGGATCCACCTTAATCCCCTCGGCAGAGACCACATGCCCTAGGAAGGTTACCTCCCTCAACCAAAATTCACACTTGCTGAATTTCGGATAGAGCTCCTTTTCCCTTAACACTTGCAGCACAGTACAGAGATGCTCATCATGCTTCGCCTCCGTTTCAGAGTATACCAGGATATCGTCGATAAAGGCGACTACGAACCGATCCAAGTAAGGTTGGAATACTCGATTCATCAGATCCATAAAAGTTGCAGGTGAGTTCGTCAGCCCAAACGGCATGACCACAAACTCATAATGTCCATATCGAGTTCGAAATCTTTGTTTATGAATATCCCCTTCTTTTACCCTTAGGCGGTGGTGGTATCCGACCGAAGATCGATTTTGGAGAATATCGAAGCTCCCCTAAGCTGATCAAACAGATCGTCAATCCTTGGTAGTGGGTACTTATTCTTAATCGTCAGTTTGTTCAACTGGCGATAATCGATACACATACGCATCGTTTCGTCCTTTTTCTTCACAAACAGGACCGGTACTCCCGAAGGAGACACACTAGGCCTAATGAAGCCTCTATCTAACAACTCTTGAATTTGAGCCTTCAGCTCCACTAACTCCTTCGGTGCCATCCTATAGGGTACAATAGATACTGGAGCTGTTCCAGGCAACAAATTGATTCCAAACTCAACTTCCCGATTCAGAGGTAATCCAGGAAGCTCTTACGGAAAAACATCCTGAATTCCCTAACGATTCGATGGTCTCCACATCGGATCCTCGATTTCACTTGGCTTACCAAAGCGGATATGCCTCGCACCCCTTGCGCATCGGTTTCTCGACCCTCAACGCAGATACTACATTGGCTAAGTAATCCTCCGTTCTCCAATAATCATTACCTCTTCATCATTGTGATCCTTAACACCATCCTCTTAGCTGCACAATCCAAAGTTGCCTTATGCTTGGTCAACCAATCCATCCCTAGTATCAAATCGAATTCTTCAGCGGTAACTCCATCAAATCCCCACGAAAACCCGCCTTAAATCTCCAGAGGCACCTCCTTGAAGAGTTTCTCTACCTTAACCGAATGACCTAAAGGACTTATCACAGACGCCCCACATACAGTCTCCTCGAAGTGCACACCCAGTGCCCCAGAAATGTTATGTGCCACATATGAATGGGTTGATCCCACATCATTCGAGCGAGATAAGGTACACCATATATAAAAACGTATCATTATGACATCAAAAGGTCACCCTCCTCATGACGACGAGCGATACACCAAAGCTGGCTGACGAGCATCCGCGTTACCAATACCCCTACCGGGTGCCCCACGTCCACGGCCATTACCACCGCGACCTTGTCCACGACCTCTTGGCGGCGGTCCATCCCTCACAGGTTGAGCCGGTCGCACCGCCCTTGTTCGGCCCACTGAGCCTGAGTGGCCCTCCTAGGACAATCCTTAATCCTATGCTCTTTAGACCCTAACGAAGACAAGCCCGAGCGCTTCCAAGACTCTCCTTGATGCGTTACGCGCAATCCCCACATGCTTGCGGTCTACACCTGTTCACCGGAATCGCTCGAATCGGTTCCTCCATCCTAGCTCTCTTAACATTTCGATTTGCAGCACCCGCTGGTCCAGCATCCCTCCTGAACCGATTCCGATCCTTATCACGATTCCTCCATTCAGTTTACTTCACCTCCTCAGCTATCTTAGCCTTCTCTACCAGTGCAGCGAAATCTCGCTCTCTCTGCGGAGCTATGAGCACCCTTAACTCATCTCTGAGGCCATCCTCAAAGCGAACGTTGCGCTCGTATTCGGTGGAAACGATGCCATTAGCATACCGACTCAATCGTAGAAACTCCACCTCATATTTAGCAATGGTCTTATTTCCCTGAGTCAGATTCAAGAACTCCTTTCTGCGTGCATCCACATAGCTAGCTCCAACATATTTTGCCTTAAAGGTCTGTTTGAACAGCTCCCATGTTACCCTCTCAGCTGGGGTACCCTCTCTCACAGTAATCCACCACTGATACGCTTCATCCCGTAGCAACGACACCGCCCCTTTCAACTTCTGTTCTACTGAGCAGTCTAGGTCATCCATGATCCGCTCTGTGGCTTCCAACCAGTACTCAGCCACATTTGGGGCCACTCCAGATACGTCCTTAAAAATCTCAGCTCCGTTGGCCCGAAGTCGTTCAGAAATGGACCCCCTATTCATGGGCCCGATGTTAGCTCCGGCCACCCTTTCCAAAACCCTCAACATGGCCTGAAACAAAGCGCCATCCCTGCGGCCCGATCATACGGCCCATTTTCATTAATCGGTGGTGGGCGTGCCTCGCCACCGGTATGTGTTCGAGATGACGCAGATCCGGCTTGGTGCTACCTCGGCCTTGACCACGGCCTCTTCCCCGAGTAACCCTTGTACTCATAACGATTTATCTGTTTACGAATTTTATGACATTAGTTTACTGGTTTCACTGTTTATTACAGAATGTCTTATGAACAGATAGAGTTTCAGAGATATTTTCGCGCAATCACAATTTAGCTACGATCCCAGTTTTGTAGCCCTAATACTACATTATCAATAGCACTATCTCTAAGGCTTAGTACTATCTACAGTATTATTTCCAATCCAGTTCCACATAAATATTTAAAGCAGAAAAAGAACACTTACAGACTTGGTGCCGGGGATTCAGTGTGCCACTTCATTATCAGTCAATTTAAAAATTTTTTAAAAGAAAACCCATGTTTTTGTTTACCGACAATAAAAAGATTTGATTTGAAAACACTTTTATCTTAAAACTATTGATTTAACCCCGTTTAACAATAGAAAAACTTTGAACATCTTCGAAAACTTATAGAAAAACTTTTTTTTTGAAAAGATTTTCGGACCCGATCCACAACCGAGTTGTTGCAACCAGGCTCTGATACCACTAAATGTAACACCCCAAACCTGGCCTCGACGTTATAACCGGATCTGATGCACCACATCGAGGCGTTCAAAACATGCCGTATTACTTAGTTTGGGAAAAACTTAGTTGGTGTTGTAAAAGACACTTTTAAAAGTAGGTTAAAGTGAATGGAAGCTGTGGACCAGGTAGGAAACCAGGAAAGAGAGGAGGTGAGTCCGTCGAACTGCTTAAGTACCAAGCTCCCTTCAAATCCAATCCTAGACACGCACACCACCATTGCCACACTCTAACATCTCGTATAATTTTGAGAAAACCGTTTGGTTATGTCCATCTTAAGAGATTGATTAAGGTTGAAAACGTTTGCTTAGCGGAAGTCTTACTTGTATTCGTGTTATTTTGAATCACTTAATATTTTTGAAAACGCGTCCTAGAGCTAATCCATCTCGTTAGTTATCATATTTCAGTTTTATCATAATAAAATTAAATAATAAAGAAACAAACCAAACCATAAAAATAATTAAACGGCCTTATTACATTTAAAAACCCAAAACCATAAACGAAAATATGGGAAAATCTAGTTCACCAGAAGAAAACGAATTTGCGAAAAATGTGTGGCCACTCGAATCCAAATGACTCCAAGTCCACCAACTAGGGCTCACCGCAAGGATGGAAGAAAAAGGGTGAGTTTGGGAAAACTCAATGTATCTGAAACCCATCCAAAGCCCAAATCAGCTCGAGCCCATTGGGCCTAAGCCCTATTCAGATAACGATTACAGTGGACCAAGCCCTTTTAGAATCTGATAGCAAGGCCTTAGCCCTTTTTACATAACAGTGTGGCCCATAGGCCCGTTCAATAACATAGGTAACAATAGTAGTAATGCATGCAAACCCATCTAGGAGACTACTCAACCCACCAACCGCTACATTGCCTGCGTGCCACCCTACACTCCATGTGGGAATATCTCAACCCACCCAAATTTCTACACTCCAAAGTTGCAACAGCAACGCTCAAATATCAGTAAGTTGATGCAAAGCCTCCAGTACGTGGATGAACCACTTTCAATACTTCCTCCATCAATACCCCAATCCCATGCAACAGATATTAATAAAAGCATATCATGTAAAATACAGCATTAATCAATCATGCAGTTTAGCCAATTTAAACCCTAGAGGTATATCGGTAATTTTGCTCTTTAGGGGTAATTTTCATAACTTAGCAACTACACAAGCTACTTCAGTAATTTTTCAACAGTTTTATGTAGTTTGGTTCCACCATCTAACTAACAGGCTAATTTGCCCATCTCTTACCATATTGGTCCGTAAGCCCATTGGGCCCAGATTTGGCCCATCGAGACCCTTTTTCTGAAGTACGTTAAAACGTCACACAAATTCATTTAACACTTTGTGGTGCTAGATCTAACAATTACTCTATGTCTTGAGAGCATTCGCATACTCACAAGCCCATGAAATGTTGGAATTCCGGCATTTCGGCTTTTGCCGAATTGAACTAAGAAAGGGTGTTCGGTACACACCTGATTCGCGACGACTGCTGCTGAGATCTCTTCCGATGTCCTACAATTGATTAGCACAGTTCTTATTTACAAACCATAATCACTAAACCCCAAAACTTACTCATCCATGCTCAAACCATGTCCCTAAAAGCCTTTGAAACCTTACCCTTTTGCCAAAATCGATAGCTAGCTCCGAATCCGATTGCTCCAAAAACCCACCCTTCAATCCAACACTTAAGAAGACACTAATCATTGACAGAAAACGTCAGTTAAAAACCCTTAGAGCCACATGCCCAAATCAACAGCCTCCCTAGATTTTAGGGACTTCGACTTTTCCTAACTTTGTAAAATAGGACCAGATCTAAGATGATGAACACTTACCCCTTACTCCTTTTTGATCTCCACGCAATCTGGTGCAGATTTATCTTTCAAACGATGGTAGAACTCGACTCCAGGAGTTTTGAAGTTTCGGCTATAAGCCCCTAAATCTATGGTTTTTCGGCTTTTGGGTGATGAAGGAGATGACAATGTGGGGCTATAACCTTGATGTAGAATTGCCGACATGTATCTAGGGTTTAGAAAAGATGATTGTCATTTATTAGGCACAAAAATATCGAAGGATTTGACTTGGAAGAAATCGGCACAACTAATGTATTTTTTCGAGGTTTCGGCTTTTGTTGTTTCGGCACAAGTGTTGATGAACAGCAGATTTGATGAACGGTTTTGAAGAAGAAAAATGAAGAAAAAGAAGAATAGGGGAAGTGGTAGTTTCGGCTAGAGAGGAAAAAGAGAGAAAAAAGCAACCCTAAGGTGTTTAAGCAGAAGAAAACGGTACCACTCAATACCCTAAGTGCCGAAATACTAACCTCAAAACCCCCTGCCGATTTTTCCCTCTTCAAATTCCCCTAATTCGGCCAACTCTTAGCCTCTCTCCAAATCCCTTAAATCTCTCCCCTTATCACTCCTTAATCCATGAGTTTGGACAGATTCAAACTCTCCTTTAGCAGACTCCACCTGGACTCCAACACTACCCCTCCTGCACTTAAAAATAAATGCATCTATTTGTCAACACAGGGAATTGATCCCATGCCTTCCCCAATGCTCCACACGCCACCCTTTTAGGAGCCTAGTCGCGTCACCCTTGCCACTTTACTAAGGCTCTTTTTGTGATGCAATTTACCCATAACTCTATACAAGGGCCATCTAGCCAGAACCCCTAACTCCTAAGTCCAAAAATTCAAAAATTCAACTGGGTTTTGGCCAACACATGGGCCTTCTATAAGCCCATTTACCTACTCAAAATATTAATTTCACATCCAAATACAAAATTTTAAAATCTTTACAAAATATTGAAAACCGCGAATAAATCCGAAAATCAGGATGTTACAGTTTCACCCTAATCCGGCAAAATCTTGTCACCCTATGTCTAGGAGTGCAAACAACTCCGCTTAATTATGACAAATGTACCCTTAGACAGGGTCTATTCCTCCTCTGAATAAGAGCTTATCTTGAATCAATATCCTGGGATATCAAACTAAGAATTAAGAACACATAATTAAGAACAAGTTAAATATTTATCGTACAATTCAGAAAATAATAACAAGATTCGTCTTAGGTTTCATTCCCCTTAGGTATTTATGGGTTTTAGTTCATAACTAAATAACAAAACATCTCAGAACAATAAAGAATACAAAAAGAAAACCCAAAACTCCCGAACGGGAAATTGAGGAGAGATCTTCAGTCTTGATGGTGAACCTGGCTTCTCAGATGGATTAATCGGCTTCCTTGGAGTAATTCTTTACTCCCTATTCTGTGTCCCCCTTTTCTTCTTCCTCTAAGGTGTATTTATAAGCTTCGGAATGCTTAAGAGCCCTCAAAATTAGCCTTTTCTGAATTGGACTCAACTTAGGCTTGGTAGGGACACGCCCGTGTGACACGCCTATGTGCGACTACTTCAGGCCGTGCTCGAGCATGCCAAATTGACACGGCCGTGTGGTCTGCCCATGTGAGGAGGTCCAGGCCGTGTTGGTTTCATACTTTGGCTCATTTTCTTCGTTTTTGGCCCTTTTCTCGTTCTTTTTGCTCTCTTATGTTCTCTTAAGCATAAAACATGAAATTAAAGTATTAGGAGCATCGAATTCACCAATTCCAATGGGGGAAAAATATGTATAAATTATGATTTATCAAATACCCCCAAACTTAAGCATTTGCTTGTCCTCAAGCAAAACTCTTAACTCATAATCAAAATAAATTCTTCTCAACTTATAATTTCTATTGATAATATCTCAAAATAATCCATAGGTAATCATACATTGAGAATTCAACTAAAAGAAGATAAAAGTTTCAAACATTCCAAGTTGAGTATTTAATCATGCAAACGTAGGTGTCTCCCCTCATCTACGTAATTACCTTTGATTTAGAATATCACAGAGTTTCACATCCTCACTAAAGATTCACTCAAATCACTCGAGGTGTTTAAGGACAATAAATGAAGCACTCAATACTCAATAATGAAAAGTCATTACCATAGGCTTGCATGAAAATCAAATCTCCACCACTATAATTTAAGATGATACATCAATCAAAAGGTCTTTAGAGGGTTGTAATCAGGGTTGGTTAGGGGTGTGGTCACAAGCTGAAAGAAAGGGTTAGAATCGAGATTGAGTTGAAAATTTACTTAACTAGAAAAATAGCTAGTCATCAATTGCGTACAACAGAGCTTTTCTCAGAATATGGAATTTGACTTTTTTGGCTCAGAAGATTACTACTAGTAATATGGAATTTGCTAAAAGCTCCTTGAAAAATTTCATTGTGTTTGGCATCTGCGATAGGGCTTCAATAAACGGTAAGTTAATATGTAATTTTTTTAAGAGTTTAAGGAATTTACCAAATTGTTCATCTGAGCGGTCTTTCCTTGTCGCGTTGGGGTATGGCACACGAGGTTTATATTCTACATTCATTAATTTGTTTTTATTATGACCTACCTCACCTTAACCTTTGCTTACCATAGTTTCTTGCCTCGGTTCTGGCTCAGGCTCAACGAATCTTTCTTCATCTTGAACATCAATCACGTTGAGTTGTTCCCTTGGGTTGGGTTCAGTATTACTTGGCAAGCTACATTCTGGTCGTTCGGAGATTAGTTTGGAAAGCTGGCCTATCTGAGTTTCGAGCCCTTGGATCGATGCTTGTTGATTTTTAAGTGCTGTCTCGGTGTTCTGGAAATGGGTTTCTGACACCGAGATAAATTTAGATAGAATCTCTTCAAGGTTCGACTTGCTTTCCTATTGGTAGGGTGGTTATTGGTAGCTTGGAGATGGTCTCTGATTTCCTTGACCTCCCCATGAGAAATTTGGGTGGTTCCTCCAACCTGTATTGTAGGTGTTACTATATGGGTTATTTTGGGATCGAGAATTATTGTTACCCATATATTGGACTTCTTCCTCATCGATGCTAGGGTTGAAGGGTTGATACTCTATGCATGCTCCTCCTCCATTTGTCTTACACCTCATTACTGGATATACCTGAGTAGAACCAAGTAAACCATCAATCTTTTTATTTAGAAGTTCTACCTGATTTGACAGCATAGTAACTGAATCGACTTTATAAATGCCCGCTGTTTTAGTTGGCTTAGTCCTCATGACTTGCCACTGATAGTTATTCAGTGTCATCTCCTCTATAAACTCATAGGTTTATCTTCAGGTGTTTTATTATTGATGATTCCGCCAGCAGCTGCGTCAACCATTTGTCGAGTTGAAGAATTTAGGCCATTATGGAACGTTTGAACCTATAGCCAAAGCGTCAACCCATGGTGAGGGCACCTTCTCAGTAAGTCTTTGTATATCTCCCATGCATCGTAAAGAGTTTCTCAGTCCATCTGCACAAACGAAGAGATATCATTACGTAATTTAAAATTAATTTTAAATGTATCGCATAGTTCTAAGAAGTTTGCTAAGTGAGCGTTGGGATCCTCATCTTGCAAACCATCAAACTGAACAAATTGATGTATCATTTGAATAGTGTTAGTGTTTAGTTCAAAAGTATTTCCAACTACTGCAGGTCTAACTATGCTCGATTCAGTTCCTGTTAAAGAAGGTTTAGCATAATCATACAGAATGCGTGGAGCAGGATTTTGATTAACTGCAATTGCAGGAGGTAGCTGGTTGTCTTGGTTTTCAGCCATCTCTTCAGTTGGGGGTTGAGTATCGTCCTCTTACTCGTTCTCTGTGTATCTTAAGCTTCACCTTATTTCTCTTTGGTTTCTGTGAACTATGGAATCGATTTCTTTGTTAAAAAGTAGTGGTCCTGACGAGTTTCTTCTAGTCATAAACTATAAAAACTTGCCAAGAGAAAGAAAAAAAGTAAATTAATAAATAATAATAATACTAATAAATTAAATTAAATTAAATTTCAAGAAAAATAAATGGCTAAAGTAATAAAAATTAAGCGTTCCTAATATCTTAGTTCCCCGGCAACGGCGCCAAAAACTTGATCGTGAGATTTCGTGATAGGTTTTAAATATTTATAGTTAATTGTTCTTGAAACTAACTATTATCGCGATGTAGGCAAGTGTACCTATCGAACAGTAGTATAATTTTAGCAAGACCGGATTGTCAAACCCAAAGAAACTAAAAGTACTAGTAATGACTGCCTTTTTATTATCTAGCCTAAGAACAAAGAGGTTTTGTTTTAACTAACTAATTATCTAAACTAAGAATTCACAGAGAATAGAATTGGGGAATTTTTTTTGGGAAAATCGATTGAATTAAGACAATACCTAAGGAAAATTCCACCTAGACTATGCTTGTTATTTTGGCTCCGAATCAGACGATTTATTCACTTAACTTGTTCTGTAGAGATCCCTAAGTTATGTTATTATCCCTATTCAAGACTAATAACGTCTAATCCCTAGATTGAATAATTGAGACCTTTCTCTAATTAACACCCGAGGGTTGTATTAACTCGATCTATGGATCCCCTTATTAGGTTTCACCCTAATCCGGTAAAATCTTGTCACCTTATGTCTAGGCGCACAAACAACTCCGCTTAATTATGACAAATGTACTCTTAGACAGGGTCTATTCCTCCTCTGAATAAGAGCTTATCTTGAACCAGTATCCGGGGATATCAAAACAAGAATTAAGAACACATAATTAAGAACAATTTAAATATTTATCATACAATTTAGAAAATAATAACAAGATTCGTCTTAGGTTTCATTCCCCTTAGGTATCTTGGAGTTTTAGTTCATAACTAAATAAGAAAACATCTCAGAATAAAAAAGAATACAAAACATAAAGAAAACCCAAAACTCCTGAAGGGGAAATTGAGGAGAGATCTAAAGTCTTGATGGTAATCCGGCTTCTGAGATGGATCAATTGGCTTCCTTGGAGTAATTCCTTACTCCCTATTCTGTGTCCCCCTTTTCTTCCTCCTCTAGGGTGTATTTATAGGCTTTGGAATGCTTGAAAGCCCTCAAAATTAGCCTTTTTCGAATTTCACTCAACTTAGGCTTAGTAGGGACATGCCCGTGTGACACGCCCGTGTGACACGCCCGTGTGCGATTACTTCAGGCCATGCTCGAGCCTGCCAAATTGACACGACCGTGTTGGTCTGCCCGTGTGAGGAGGTCCAGGCCGTGTTGATTTCGTACTTTGGCCAATTTTCTCTGTTTTTGGCCCGTTTCTCGTTCCTTTCCCTCTCATATGATCTCCTAAGTATAAAACATGAAATTAAAGTATTAGAAGCATCAAATTCGCCAATTCTAATGGAAAATCATCCATAAAATGTGTTAAACATGGGGTAAAAATATGTATAAATTACGGTTTATCAAATACCCCAACACTTAAGCATTTACTTATCCTCAAGCAAAATTCTTAACTCATAATCAAAATAAATACTTCTTAACTTATAATTTCTATCGATAATATCTCAAAATAATCTATAGGTAATCATACATTGAGAATTCAACTAAAAGAAAATAAAAGTTTCAAACATTCCAAGTTGAGTATTTAATCATGCAAACGTAGGTGTCTCCCCTCATCTACGTAATTACCTTTGATTCAGAATATCATAGAGTTTCACATCCTCACTAAAGATTCACTCAAATCACTCGAGGTGTTTAAGGACAATAAATGAAGCACTCAATACTCAATAATGAAAAGTCATTACCATAGGCTTGCATCAAAATCAAATCTCCACCACTATAATTTAAGATGATACATCAATCAAAAGGTCTTTAGAGGGTTGTAATGAGGGTTGGTTAGGGGGTGTGGTCACAAACTGAAAGAAAGGGTTAGAATCGAGATTGACTTGAAAATTTACTTAACTAGAAAAATAGTTAGTCATCAATTGCGTACAACAGAGCTTTTCTCAAAATATGGAATTTGAATTATTTAGCTCAGAAGATTACTACTATTAAGACGTATACATTTTTTTTATGAACAAGTTAAATACAAAGTAGAATAAAACTTAGCTAAGCAACTATTTCAATTTCAATCTCGACAAAAAATGGGGATCAAATTAATTTAGGGGATTTCAACAATAATAGGTTAAGGGTTAATATTAAGGGTAATACAAGAAATGGCTTGTTAGGCTCAAGGGAGTTTACTAGAGGTTAATCGTGGAGGTAGGATTTTCATGGCATGAATGGGTTAATCCTAAGTCCCTCTATCATCTTGACATATCAAACCAAATGGTGTGGTCTTGACATGCATAATCAAGCAAGTTCTAGAATAACAGTTCAATACTGATGCACTCAAAGCAATAATAAAAGTGAGCATGAAAGAATTAATAGATGCTCAAAAGGCTCAAAAATCTCACAAAAATAATGGCTTTTTGATTTTTAAAACTTGTGAAATCCAACTCAAAGTAATACCTAAACTTTGGGGAAACAACCTAAAATTTTAAAATCTTAAAAACCAACTTATCATGATTGATTCTCTAATGTCTTGAGGTTTAAACAATCAATGCATAAATGCCTATATTTTAATTCAAGATATATCAATCAACTTCATAAATCAATCAAAATTTATCCTAAATACGATATGAGAGCTTTTCAAGAGAACAAGGTAGTCATTCAGGGATTTTTCTGATAATGAAATAAATACCCCCCACACTTAAGATGTACATTGCCCTCAATGTACAAAGATAGATATTAGAATATAAAAATAAGATAGGGAGAGAAGTGAAACTTCCTGTATGATGAATTCCTCGAACTGGAGTTTTGGAGAGTAATCGGTGCGAGAATGGAGGTGGATACTCCGGCGGTAGTAGAGGTTCATTAGCCCATAAGTCCTACGCCAAAAGAATATTATATCTAGTGGTAGCTATGGTCATGGTCGATCAGGACATGGAAGTCGTGGAGAACCTTTCCTAGTGGAGTTTTTAGTTCCTATGTGATGATGAGCTTAAGAGCTTTATATAACTGTGATAAGATCAGGAACTTTTTAGGGGATATTAGGAAGAATAATTACTCATAAAGAATTAACTAAAATTGATAATTAAAAAAAATTCTAAAATCTAATAAAAATAAAAAGTAGTTTTAATAAAAATTAAAAACATAAAATAATAAATAAATGTTTTTAAACATCTTCATCGCTGAATGGTTCGCGAGGTGGGACTAGCGATGAGAGGTGGACGTGCTGACAAATCTGTTGTAGAGTAGCATCAATGTTGTCAAATCGTTGAATACACTGCAACCCGAATCGAGTGAGACGCTCGGAGATGTCAGCATATGAAGCCACCGCATGAACTGGACGAGAGGATGGTGGTGGCTAAGTCAGTAGGTCCTCGTGCTGTGGAGGGACATCATTAGGAATGTCCTCATAGGCCTCCCTTCGGTAGATTGGGCGAGATGATATTGAGGAGGGTAGGTTCCTCAACGTTTTTCGATCATCCTTATGCTAAGCATGCTCGAGATGCCTTGTGGAGGCATCTGGCCAATGAGGGTCAAGGATGATGCTTGGGCTGTGGTACTGAGGAGCCCAAAGTGTCGAGCCAACTGAGTAACGTAGGGGCCAATGGAAATGACCCCCTTCTTATGCCGCTTTGTCTGGTGCTGAATCGCGAGGGCAATGAAATAGGCAAGGTCAATGATGCGCCCATGCGACATACACCATAAAAAGTAGGCGTCGTGAGTGTTGGCGATGCCAGTGCTCTCCCGCCGTCCTGTACTCGTGTGAGCCAAAATGGTGTGTAAGTACCTCAGAGAGGGAGGAAGAGCCGATGCCTTGGAACGGCTAGGGTTGTAGGTGGCCCCACCTGGTACTAGTGTGTCCCAGCTTCGTGAAGGAAAATGATGGATGTGGCGGTTGAGAGCATGTAAGTCATTCTCCTCCTTGAATTCCCCCATATATAAACCCAGCGCCTTACCAAATTCTGGGACGCTGAGCTGGCGGACTAACCCGCCTAGGCAAAATTGGACTGTGCCGGGATCATCGTAGTTCATCATTACGGTCTGAAGATGGAATGTTGAGCATGGTTCCATTGTGATCTCGAGGTATGTTGGCTCGATGATCCCAAAAAATAGTTCCCAAGGGTCAGTGGTTAGGAGGGCCCGAATCGCTTCATCCAACTGAACTTGTTCTACTGACTAGTCAATGCAGCAGCCCGCAATTAAAGGTTAGGCCCTGAGTATTTGGAATAGTTCTTCTTGGGGCCCGATGGGGAACCTCAGGAAAATGTGACAAACTTCTGCGGTAGGACCCGAGAAAGATAATGCTCCCTTCCTTTTCTTTGAAGCTGGGATAACGGCCATTTTACCACGTGAAGACGACATTCTGAACCTGCAATCAAAACCATTACTTTGTTTAATGAGTGGACAAGGAAGAATGTATCTAAATTCAAAAAGTCATAGATTATGATTAATACTTCAGCCACAACTATCATCACTTAACAATTCTAATCAAACTAATCCAATTTATAACATACTTTTGTGGCATTGCATGATAATAGCATGAATAATAATAAAAGATATATAAAAAAACTTTTTTGAATAGTCTTGAAGATAATGATCAAGCAATCCACATTTAAATCAAGCTCCGCTCACTAACCATAATGCTTCTTCTTGCAATGTTTACATTTAGGTCCAGCATTTCTAACACTTCCCACACTGGTAACGGATGTCGCCTGAGGTTTAGAACTGAATTGTCTAGCAACTCTATCTCTAATCGAAATTCCCATAGAAGCCATAAAACGCAGATAATAGTCTTTTCTTTGATGCTAACTAATGTGATTTTCCCACAAATCTCTTTCCAGAATCTCTAGCCATAGAATCAGCTTTTCTTTTCTCTTTGCAAAGCTCTTCAGCTTTACAAGGCCGATCAAACAAAACAACAAACTCTTTCAGCTCAAGAATTCTGACTAACACATTATAGCTTCAGAAGAGACGCATTCACGAGCATATTTGCTGAGTCGTACAAACTCTCTTTCATATTCATTGACTGATATACGACCCTGCTTCAATTTAAGGAATTCTTTTCTTTTCCAATCAATGAACCTTTGACTAATGTATTTCTTTCTAAATTCAACTTGAAAGAAATCCCAAGTGACTCTTTCTTACGGAACTACGGATATCAAGGTATTCCACCACTGATATGCGGTGTCTCTTAACAGTGATACTATACATTTTAAACATTCTTCAGGTGTGCAGGATAATTCGTCAAATACCCGAACTGTGTTCTCAGGCCAAAACTTGGCTCTCTCAAGATCAACATTAACAGTGGCTCTAAATTCCTCAGCTCCGTGTTTCCGTACCTTATCGACAGGCGGTTAATTTAATCATAGAAGATTAATACCTTAAGGAACTACAGGGGTCAGTTGGGGAATAGGTAGGGGTGGAGGTTGCTGAATAGCTGGGTTCGTACGAATGTACTGTGCGAACCACACGTTCAATATTTTAAAGAAAGCTTTTTTAGCCTCACCCTCGTGACTACCTATCATTGGTCTAGATTTCATAGGCACTATCCCTTGAGCGGGAGCTGACGCGTTACTTTCGACGTCATCTACTAAAGCTTGTTCGAGATTCATTACTATATAAGACACATTTGAAAATGTCAGGAGTCATCACACTACCATAGTTTTATATATGGCATGTATAGCTAGACTCACATATGCTATATTAGTCCTAGAATTGACTAAATTGTAGCTCTGATACCAACAAATGTAACATCCCTAACTCGTAACCATCACCGGAATAGGTTAAGTAGCATTATCGGACTTGTAACTCAATTTAGAACAATCATTTATCCAATAACATCTTATTTCAGTCAATATTATTCATTCACATTCCATATGTACTTAAATCAAGCATACAAAGCTCCAATCATGCATTCGAGACTAAATCGGTAAAATATGAAAATTTTGGAAACTTAGAAAAATATCAACATTTCAAGTATCACATGTCCGTGTGAACAGACCGTGTGCCTCACATGACTAGTAGACATGCCCATGTCTTAGACCGTGCGGAAACAGGGCACACATACTAACCTGTGTCACACGGCCAATGACATGCCCGTGTGCCAGGACGTGTGAAAACTGGAGAGTATACTGACGTATCAACACGGCCAAGTCACATGCTCGTGTGCTAGGCTGTGTGCCATTTAGGGGGTATACTGACTTGTACCACACGGCTGACCACACGCCCATGTGTCGACCCGTATGCCACACACAGCTAGTAGACACACCCATGTGTCTAGGCCGTGCCAAACCTTGTAGGGTATATTGACTTACTTCGAAAGGGTACCCCAGGGGACACACGGCTGTACAGCATGACCGTATGTCACACACGGCTGAGACACACACCCGTGTCCCTGCTCGTGTGGACAAAAATAGGCTATTTGTAAAGCCATTTTGCCACCCTATAAACACAAGCATTCATAAGCATAGATAACCACATTTTTACAACTCAATAGGTAGCCAAGATAACCATTTCAATACACATTATTTTCCATATCAAAACCTAACAATTACATGCCCAAATACCTATTTAACATCATACATAATCCTTTCATTTAACAACTACATATCAAAACTTCATTTGTATAATTTCATTCCATCATTACCTTGCTACAGCATACCATAATTGAACATTTAATTCAACCAAAACATAGTACCAAAATAAGCCAAATCACCTGGCTTAACTCATACATAAGATATACCAAAAGTATAATTTCAAGTGACCATAACTAACACCATCCAAACTAACCTATACATGCCATATTTACATAATTTCATGAGTTCATAAGTACCAATCGAAAATTGGATAGTGTGATGTGCAACTCCAACTTGTCTGTAACGAGCGGGCTAAAGAGCCTCTATAAAACATAGAGAAAGAAACAGAGTAAGCTTTATAGCTTAGTAAGCCCGTATAATTTAAACTAAACTTACCATTTATTACATAATCAAAGCAATAATTAGACTGCAACCAATTCAATTTACAAAAACCTAACCACAAGTATTCATCACATGTTAGTCATTGTAAAAATACATAAAACCATCCATTAATACAATACTTTGCATTATTCCAAATTCATATATCATAGATAACATAAGCAACATTTATAGACTGTGACTCATCCATATAACATTATTTGTGCCCGTTGAGCCTATTAGAAATTCAAAGGATACTCTGGTGAATAACATCAGTAATCTGTCAATTCATTATCATTTATGCTCATTCAAGCTATGATCGGTAAGCTCCTTCTGAGCTAATGAACAGTAAGCTCTATTAAGCTAAAATGGTAAACTCTATCGAGGAGAACAGTAAGCTCAAACGACCTAAAATGATAAGCTCTAATGAGCTGAAACAGTAAGCTCCAATGAGCTGAAACAGTAAGCTCCAATGACCTGAAATAGTAAGCTCTTACGAGCTGATATATCGGTAAGCTCATACGAGCTGTGATGAGTCTACAACAAATTCAGGAGCTTGACCAAATCGGTAACCCTAGTGACAAGTGACTCGTATCTTATGAATTCAACAGTTCAAACGGGGCTCGGTAACAACTATAATATATATTAATAAGACATTTACATTTCAAGTACATCAATTACTCAATCAAAAATATTCATTCCAAATATTTTCAAATATATAGAAGTTTGATTCTAATTATACGAACTTATCTCATATTGCTGGGATAAAAACTATCGGCTATTCGTCGATCTTTCCTTTTCCCTAATCTAAACTCGATCTCGGCTTATCTTGATCTAATTGAAGAATTTATGCTTGTCGAATGTAAAACCCTATTTTTGTTTCTTCTACCTTAAATTTTTGGTTAAAAGATGAAGGAAGAATCAAAATTTGGTTTTCTTTTAATAATATTAACATTAATAATCAATGTACCTTAATAATCTTATTATAAAACATTAATATATCATATAATCAATGTCCAAGATTGTCCACTTACATTATAAATGTACTAATTACATGATAAGGACTTCCATATTAATAAACCATAGTTTTTAATATTTTTAAACAATCGAACTCAACTTTTGCACCTTACACGATTTAGTCCTTTTCTTGAATTAAGCATTTAAAAAATAAAATTTCTTAATGAAACTTTCACATAAGTAATCTATCATGTTGTAGACCTTATTAAAATAATAAAATGAATATTTTGACTTTAAATTTGTGGTATCAAAGCCACTGTTCTGATTTGACCTAAAAACGAGCTGTTACATTTGCATAATGGTTTTACAAAAAATTGCATTGCCATGACCATGTGCATAAAATTGATTATGTTCCATGATAAGTATGTGCTTATATTTACTTAACTTATTGTTATTTAATTTGTTATAAGACTCATACCGAGCTTAAAAGCTCACCCTTTTAGTTTCATAACCTTTTCAGGTGATTCATGGACATAGGGCTTGGATTCAACTTACGGAGGAGCCTCTCAGATCAATTTTTAATAAATGGTTTATAAACTATTGGGTTGTTATATTGGACTTTTATTGGGTTATTTTTACTTTAAAATTTTAAACTGTCATGCATGCATGTTTGATGGGCTTACAAATAATTTGAATTATGGTAATTTAAAATACTTTTTATTTTCACTTCATTTTAACTAAACTTATAAATTTATGATTTTCTAAGTATTTTCAAAATTTTGCTCTGACAGATATTTACCAAAAGCATTTTTAAGAACATATTTAAAAAATTGCAAACTTCTTATTTTAATGACTTAAGATGATATCTCAATAAACAAATGAACTTTCAAAATATTTGTTCTGTAAAGTGTTTTTCAAAACTAAATTACTCAATATTTAAATTTTAGAGTTTTTGTAAAAACAAATAGAGCATAGTTTCTTTTAAACAAGTAAATGTTTTCAACAATTTTAATGTGCCTTCCAAAATTTGGCCATAACGTTTAGGCCGGGTTTGGGGGTTACATGGCACACGGCTTATGACATAGTCATGTGACACAAGTCAGTAAGCTGCATAGGCAGACAAATAAGTTGGGACACAGCCGTATATCCCATGTTTTGAATGCATACATGGTATGGGATATGCCAGGCGGCCGTGTGACCCCTATTTCTCAAATTTTCCAAATTTTCCTAAAATTTTATGTTTTGTTTCAAAATGGTTCCTAAGTGTTGTCAAGCTATTTTTAGGGCCTCTTATGCTTGATTTAAGGCTATAAGTGTATGTTTATCCTGCTTAGAATGAAATATTGTATGTTTTCTTTTAGTTTGTATAATTGTTAAGTTTGAAATTAAATGTTCTAAATTGTATTGTAACTTTGTAACCCTAATCTTACAACGAAAATAGGTTAGGGATGTGACAAAGGTGATGGACATGAAGGGAATAGTGAAAAGGAAGGCGAAGTATTGGTTGATTTTTTAGAGACACATAGCAACTAATGGGTTTTTTTTATCTTTATTGTACTCATTTTCAAGTTATAAATGAAAATTTTTGTTTGATTTTCGTTCATCTGGTGATGTACTTGGTGGAAAACTTATCTAGGCATATTTTTTATGTGCAATGGTTAGTAGCTTCAAATAAAGGTGTTAGGGTGGTGATTTTAGGAGTAAAGGGCTGTGACATTAAGGGTAAAAGTAGATTCACTATGGAGTTACTTAGGAGTGGCAGTGGAGCAAGGTAAGGGCCACAGGGTTGTGCGAAAAAGGGTTGAATATTTCTGTAACACCCCTAACCCATATCCGTTGTTGGACAAGGGTTACGGAGCATTACCGGAGTTCTTAATTCAAACAACCCAACTTGCAAACAACTTGAATAATAACAATAATCATATTAAATCCAATCCAAAACATACATATCATCCCTTACACAAGACATCGAGGCCCTAAAAACTCATTAGAAACAAGTCAACACTGAATCGAGAACTCAAAGAATTTTTCAAAAAATAGTGAAAAGTTTCAACACTGCATGGGCCACATAACCATATGGCCAGGCTATGTGACTCACACAGCCAAGAGAAACACCCATTTCTTAGGCTATGTGGGCATTTGAAGTAGAGACACACAACCATGTCTCAACCTATGTTTGTCCCTATGTAACTTACTCACTTGGGTCACATGGCCAAGCCACACGCCCTGTGCCAAGCCATGTACCCTTCGAAATAACCTCACACGCCCATGTTCCAAGACGTGTGCTAGGCCGTGTAACAGCCTGACTTGAAAACCTTTGAAAGCTATAGGGGACACACAGTCGTGTCGTCTGGCCGTATGTCACACACAACTAAGACACACGCCTATGTCTCTGCCTATGGGGACAAAAATAGGCCATTTTACAAGCCATTTTTCTCACCCATATCCACAAGTGCCTACAACCACCTTTTCCCCAATATACAAGCCTTCAAAAGGCATTAAAATCATGCATAATCAAGCTTTATAAAAATCATATAATAACATACAACCAATATGTAATAGCCCAATTTTCAATGGTGTCGAAAATAGTGATTCAAGATCACTAAATCCAACAAGTGAGTTCGAAAATTTTATTAATTATTATTTTTGAGTTAGAGTATGATTTTAGAAATATTCTTGAATTAGTGAATTTTGTGTTTTAAAAGAATTATTAGGTTAATTAGTTTCAAAAACGAGGTATCTAGACCTTCATAAAACAAGCCATAAATATTTATATAAATATTTATGGAGAGTCATTGAGTTAGTATTAAAGTTTTGTTAGAAAATTTTAATGTTTGGACAGTTAATTAATTAAAAAGGACTAAATTGTAAAAGGTACAAAACTTGCTAAAATGATTAAATAGCTCAAGTGTTAAATGAGAGAGGACTTAAAAGGAAAATTAGCCTAAAGGAAAAGGATTAGGCGGCATAAGCAAGAAAAAAAATTAGAAATTAGGTGAAATAAGGGCAAAATTATAAATTTCGTCAAATTAAACAAATAAAATATCAATTAAAAGAGAAATCTAGACAATTCTTCAAAATTAACAGCCAAAAATGCCATAGAAGAGCTTCTCCGACCTGGTTTTTCATAAGTTTGCTACGTGTGAGTTTATTTCTTGCCTTTTTCTTGTAATTTTTGTGTTTTTAAGACTTTTACAATTAAGTCCACTTATTGAATTCATTAGTTTTTGATTTTATGGCTGAATTTGAAAGTCATTATGGTTAAGTGCTGGAATTTTATGATGAATTATTGTGGAATTGAAGCTTTCATTTCATTATATAATGATTTTATTAAGTAATTTTGATAAAAATTGATTTTTGGACCTAATTGTGAAAAGTGAAGAATTAGGGTATGGTGTTGAATTTTTGAATGTCAAAGGCTGTAAAATAGCCTAAATTAAATAAATAATGTGTTAACTGAGAAAGGTTAGCTTAATTGATAGGTTAATTAAGTAGGGACTAAATTGTAAAAACTATAAAATTTAAGGTAAATGTGTAATTTTGAAAATTGAAGGGTGTGAAGTGTGAAGTGTGAATTGAATTAGAATAGAAATGAATGCTACTGAATGAAAATTTTTATGTTATAGATTGAGAAACCGAAGATAAATGCGGAAAAGAGAAAATTGACGATTAGTCCATGAATTTCCATAACTTTTACAAATTGGCCCAGCTAAGTTCATATGGCTAAATTTAATGAATTGTTATGAAAATTCATGAATGCTATGGTATGTTATTGTATATGAATGTTATTAAACTGGGATAATTGTGAAAGTATGAATGTTTGAATAAAAGTTCTAATTTAGTGGAACACCGGATTGAGTACTTTCGTTCAGTGACTAATACACATTGACGGAAATGACCATGGTTGGACCATGGAAATATGTGATATGTGATTTCTGTATAAGACCATATCTGAGATATGGCATCGGTGTGATATGTGTTTCCATATAACACTATAGCTAGGCTATGACATCAATGTGATATGTGCTTCCATATAAGACCATAGCTGGGCTATGGCTTTGGTGTGTGATATGTGACTATGTACAAGACCATAGTTATACTATGGCTTTGTGGAAATTAAGTACTCAATTCTGAACCGCTCCCTAATTTGATTAAGAAAAGTAAGCGATAAATGGACCCAAGAAATTGAAATTGAGCTCCATCAAGTGAATTTTATCATTGATTTTGTGATTGGCAGAAAGGATTAGTGAAATTATATATTCTATGATTGTTATAAGATGTTCGGTAAGAATTATTTTCTATGCCTATGAGCTTACTAAGCTTTCATAAGCTTACATTCGTGTGTTTAATGTTCTTTGTAGATTAACAAGAGTTCAGAGGATCTAATCAACACATCAAATCACACTATCTAGATTACTCTAGTAGATCTTATTTTGCATCTTAAGGTTTATATGGAACTTATAGCGTTTAATTGGAAGGAAGTGAAGGTGTTATAAACTTCGTTATCATCATTTTGCATTAAAATAGTTTTGGACAGTAGCAGTAGTCCAACTTTGAAAATTCACCAAAAATTGTGGAAATTGAATTAGAGGTTGAATAAAATATGAAATTAAATCCTATTAAGTCTTGTTTTACATGGAAGAAATTGTCTAAGCAAAAGAATTTCATATTATGAGATATTTTAATTTTTGTTAGGCAAGGTGAGAATGATTTCGGGTTCCCTTGTTCCGACTTTGGAAAATCATTAAAAATTGTATGAAAATACATGGGGGTTTAAATTTATATTTTTAAATTCTTAATGAGTCTATTTTCAAGAAAACAAACAGAAACATCATCCAAATCCCATACTAAGAGGTAATTTTTTTTAGTAAAGGTCGAAGTTGTTAAACAGCAGAACAGGGGTAAATTTAAAGATTTTCCTATACTAATTGGCTAAACCATAAATTCTAAAAATTTTATGGTATAAAGATATTTGTGTCTAGTTTCAAAAACAGGAATCTTAACTTAGAATTTTGTAGCTCAAGAGATAAATATTTTAGTGACTATGACTCGAGTGGACAGCTTTGATATGAACATAAGTAAATAGTGGAATTATGTGTAATTATTTTGTAAACTCCGGTAACATCCTGTAACCTTGTTCCGCAACGGATGTGGGTTAGGGGTGTTACATTTATTGGTATCAGAGCTTCGGTTTAGTCGATTCTCAGAATGAATGTAATGTGTAAAGTGTTTAGAAATACATGCCATATAAATCTGTGATAGTGATATGTGTATGATCCGATCTAATCTTTGTTTTTCTTATAATTTGTAAAGATGTCAGATAAACCCGAACATGCTGAATGGGAGGAAGTTAATAGTAACGTGCAAACATCTTAACATGGGACAAGTAATAGTGTCCCAATTTCTCCGATGCAACAATAAGAACTTAAAAACATGTTCTATGGAATTATGAATCAATGGTTTAATGAGATAATGCTAAAAACGATACTCACGTGTTTGAGTAAAAATGTTACTTATGATGAAATGGGACTCATAAAGGTATGAAATAAATGTTATATTATACGTGTGAATATAGGAAAATCAAAATTTGAGGCTTTACGACCTCCACCGCTCTCACATGTATGTCTTATACAATAGAATTCATAAAATTTATATTCATTAAATTTCAAGTGTGAAATTGAGGAGTTCAATAACTGAATGAATAATAATGCGGTCAAAGTTTAGTATGGGTTAGTAAGTAAAGAGAGTTTTAGAAGAGATATTATATTTTTTTGTGGATTCTTCAAGATACGCAATGTCACTATTAAGGAAGAAGTTATTCATGAGTAATCGACTTATTTAGGTATGAAATCTAAAGAACAGGTTAACCAGAATTTCTTCTAAATTGATTTCTTTAGTGATTGGGAGAATGTGAGACTATTGATGACTTTAGTAGTCAGTGGGATAGTGTTGAAATTGCAAAAATATTTGAATGCAACTGTTATAGTCGGGTATCTTACAGCGATCTCTTCTGGGTATTAAATATGGGTATTCTATATGTTCTTTTATCCTCAGAAGTATATGCAACTGTTTATTTTCATATGTGATTCTTATCGCATAGAAGGTCTGGTTAATCATAATATAAGATGGAAGCATTATTAGTCTGGTTGATTCATAATCAGCATTGCTCTATCTTTCTTTGGTTTTCTAATCTATTATGTTAGATAGAAGACTTGATGATCAGACCCATATGAAGCTATTTCCTACTTCTAATAGTTGATGCTTTGAATTACGCACATGCAATTTACATTGTGTGTATGAGTGATATTCTTCTTCTGGATTTTCTCTGGGATATCATCGATCTCTTTATCATTTAATGTGGGTTTTATTTTCGGAAAATTTCGTATAGCATCACATCTTAGATTTCATTATCACAGTTTTATTGCCATTCTTATAGTTTCGAGACCACAAATTTGACGTAATTAAATTTATTTTTATTATATTTTTATGGTCTACAATTTCACGGAATGAATTCGTGAATATTTCATTTGAAAATTTTGACGTTTGAGCACTCAATTTAGTCAAAAGAACTAAATTGTAAAAAGTGTAAAACTTGAGTTCTATATGCTAGAGGTGTCCAATTGTTATGAAATTTTAAATTGGAGGTCCTTAAATGGTAATTAGACCATTGGCTAATTTGTTGGACAAAAATGGACATGAAATAGGTGAAGTAGAATCTTTTTAAGTTAGGGGTATTTTGGTCATTTAGTAATTAAAATGAATTAAAAACAAAATTAAAAGCCAATTTTTGTCCATCTTCAGCCCCATGGCCAAATTTCACAAGGGGAAACCATGGCTAGGGTTTGTCAAGCTTCCAAGCCTGATTTAAGTCTATTTTAGCCCTGTTTTTAATGTTCTTTACATTTTTTATATCCTCGTAGCTCAGTTTAGCTATTTCCACCGTTATTTTGAGCTAGGGTTTGTGTTTTAAAATTTACTCATGGATGACATGTATGTGTTTTGATGTTTAATGGAAGAATATGAAAGTTTAGGGTGTGATAAACAACTTTTACTAAGTGATTTTTGATGAAATTACATAAAAGGACCTATTTGTAAAAGTTGTAAAATTATGTGTAGAAAATGTAATTTAGTGAAAAATGTAATTTAGTGTAAAATAAGTGCTTTTCATCTTACGAGCCTAAGGGAAAAATTGTAAATATGTGAAATTTTAGGGGCAAAAATGTAATTTTCCTACAGTGTGATTTTTGGACTAAACTAAATAATGTGAGTATTAAATGAGTTAAATGTGTTATTATAGAACAAGAAAGACGAGGAGTTGTCCTCAAAAGGGGAAAAGAAAAGGTTATGGACTAAATTGTAAATTCGTCATATTTTGCATCGAGGTAAGTTTGTATGTAAATAATGCATCGTTTTTACTTACGTTATCACATTTTATTATGTTTTATGAAATGTGGCTGAATATTGAATGAAATTGACAAGTATCGAAAAGTGAGAAATTTCCCGGTTGAGCATTAGGAACAAAATCAGATATAAGTGGCATGTCACTAGTGGCTCAAGTGTGGTACCATATGAAGCCCACTTTGAGAAGAGATAACTTGGTCATTAGTGTGGTACTATGCAAAAGCCACTTTGTGAAGAAAGACAGCTTTGGTCACAAGTGTGGTACTATGTGAAGGCCACTTTGTGAAGAAAGTAGCTTTGACTACAAGGGCGGCACTATGTGCAGGCCACTAGGTATCCGTTATTATTCCGATGTGTTCAATAGGAAATGACTAGGTGTAATTGAATATGATTATGTGATGAATAAGTGCAAGTACCGATAAAGCAGATGGATAGTGTGATAGATCCCCGACGACTTTCCAACCCGATCGAGCTTCTAATTATCTGCAAAACACATAAAAATAAACACAATATAAGTGTGCCATGCTTAGTAAGTTCGTAAGGAATATGAATTAAACTTGTCAATAGATTATAAAATCTCAAAGCATATATAAACCACTACAATATGATATTAATAAATTCATAAGCTTAGACATATGCATTCAAGCTTTCATTACCACAAAAATCCATATTTCTTACCTTTCATCACAATGATGAAATTTACATTGAAAACTCTTACTGAAGCTCACTCAAGGTAATAATACGATGGTTGACACATCTCTTTTCATAATTTGATAGCCAAAGCTATCTCTCTTCATAATTTGATAGCCAAAGTTATCCCTTTTCATAATTTGATGGTCGTCACATCCCTTATCATAATTTGATGGTCATCACCATCCTTTTTCATAGATCAATGTCCGAAGCCATCCCTTTTCATAAATCGATAGCCAAAGCCATCTCTTTTCATAATTCGGTGGTAGTTTGAGGGTCGTCACCATCGCATTTCTTGATCGATAGCTAGCGTTATCCCTTTTCGTATTTGATAACCGAAGATATCCCTTTTCGCCATTGGATTTTTTATCAAACACAATTTGGTATTATGCAATAATAACATTTGAATTACAATTGAAAATTAATCTGAAGCTTTTTCTTTGCCTTGATCTACAATCGTAAGTGATTTATCTTGATCTAAAATAAATTCAACTCAATTCAATATGTGATTTATTCAATTTAACACAAAACCATCTTTTGGCAAAATTACCATTTTGCCTTTATACTTTTAATTTCTATTCAATCTAGTCCCTAGCTCATAAAAATGGAAATTCATGCAATTTAATCACCACCCACCATAACCAAATATCAATTAGGTCCCTAGCATGCATATATTTCATTTATTTCACAATTTCCCTGTGTATATTTTTTTATTTTTCAATTTAATCCCTATTTGACAATTTCATCAAAAATCACTTAACAAAAGTTGTTTACCTAACAACAACTAATCATTTTCTTTCATAGATTGTGACATCCCTAAATTGACCCTAGCCGGAAAGTGGTTTCGGGACCACTAAACCGAGTCATAAGAATAATTAACCATCATAATTGATGCTCATTATATGTATACATGCATGTGTGAAAAATTTCATGTTTGGATTTTGTTAATTGTAAGTGAATTTTTATCAAATAGGACTTATGTGAGAAAATTTAGAAATGTGCTAGGCAAATGTAAGGTGGCCTATTAATACATGTGGGAAGGTGTTGTCCTTGCATGTCAAATTAGCCAAAATGAAGCAAGATGGCCGGCCATGCTATGGGTGGAAACATGTCTCCAACATGTTAGACTAGTGATGCATGTAGGAAACAATAAAATAAGAAAGTTAGCATTAAAGAAATGGAAAAAGGAAAATGATGATAACAAAAAAAAAAAAGTGTGGATGCTTTCCCCCCTTGCAGTACATGAGAGAAACAAAAGCAAAGAAAGAAAGAAAAAAAAAAGTTTTGTTGCTCATCCTTGGTGTCTTGGCGAATAGAAGAGGGAAATTGATAAAAGGAAGAAAGGAGAAATTTGGTTATGTTTTGTTCTTCTTGTCATGAACTAAAGGAAGAGAAAAGGGGGAGAAGAAGCTAGGTATTCGGTCTTCTACTTGTTTGATTGAGGTAAGTTTTAAGTAAATTCTTTGAGATTTCATAAAAAATTTAGTTGATGGATAGGTTTTGATTGAGCCCATGTGTGTATTTAGATCCTTGTGGTGATTTGGCCATTCGACTAAGGTAGGAAACTTAGAAGATGATTTCTATTCCTTGTGTTTTGTGAGTAGGGAGCTTAGATTAAAGTTGAATAAGGGAATATGAGTATTGAGGATTTTGGTAATATGGAAATTGGCTATGAGAGTGTGCATGTGGTCACTTGCGAATGTGGGTGTTAAGGTTAGTAGGTTGGCCTAATTCTTGCATTAGGAACTCATGAACTTGATTTAAATACTTTAAATTTATGGTAGTTAAATGGAATTGAAAGGATCTATTCGACCATAGTAGCTATTGAGGGTTTAAGTTTGTGATTCGTGTTAAATTTGATGATAGGAAGAAAAATTGGCTTGTGTATGTGTAGTTGCCGAATGTGAATTTGGGTAACCTTTCTTGTAACATTAGCATTTTAAAAGTGGCTAATAGGGATTTTTAATGAAAATTATGCCAAGGCCGAATGTATCATGAAATGAATAAAAATGCTACATTGTGCTTATATGTATATTCGGCCAAGGAAGCATGATATGAAGCTTGATAAGCTTGAAAGACGAATGACCGAATTAGCTATAGGTCATGTAAGGATTAATTTTATGCATACGTGAGTGTGTGGCATTAGTAGTTAATGGTATTCGGCATTATTTTAACTAAGAATTTAAAATGAATGTTTGAAAGTTAAATAGGTCACCCAAGTGACCGAATGTGTTAAAAGCAAAATATGGTTGCCGTATGTGTGTGTTTGATTGAGAAGTAAATTTGTTTGATTTAGCTCAAGAACTCAAAGGATCAAAGTTGGACAAGGGGAAAGACAAAGTAATTGAATAGCCGTTGAAGACGTGCGATAACATCCGAGGTAAGTCATAAAGCATATATTTGGCATTGATTTAAATGATCATAATATATATGCAATTGTGTTTAATGAATTGATGTGTAAGTGGAAATGTATGTGTATGGAATGATGCCATCGTTGAATGTATAAAGGTAGTAAAATGCATAACGTATTGGTCTTGGCACTAAGTGTGCGGGTATAAATGGACACGGTGACAAGATTGGCACTAAGTGTCGGGTTTAAAATTTGTACAGCACTAAGTGTGCGAATTTGATTATATAGCACTATGTGTGCGAGCTGATTATATAGCACTAAGTGTGCGGACTTATTATATGCTTTTGCATCACTATTGGCACTGAGTGTGCGATATTATCGAGTTGATCACGGACAGCGGATCGGGTAAGTACCTCGAGCTCATGACGAATAGAGAATACGTTCATGCTTGGGGTTGAATTCGGTAAGCCTTAAATCTATGTGATGATTGAAATTGTATGGTTGTGCTGGAAATTGAGTTAATGTGTAAAAATGCTTTGATTATCTTGTTGTGTAGAATATGAAATGTGGATGTATGAATTGGTGCGAGATTGGACCGAAAGGTTCGAGGTATTATGGTATAGATTCGATATGGACGAGTACCTAGTTTCATTTGTTGTACATGTAGTAGTAATTTTATCGATGGATTGACGAATGCTTATGACTTACTGAGTTGTAAACTCACTCGGTGTTTTCTTGTCACCCATTTTAGGTCTCTGGGACTCGTCTTTATTGCGTGCTCGGAACCGTCGTTGAAGTCATCACACCGGCTGAAATCTTGTGGTATTGCTTTTTTGTTGTTGAAGAACATTTGGCATGTATAGGCTATTATATTTTGTCGATTTGTGGGATTGTAAACTTTAAGCCATGTGAAAATGGCCTATGTGGTCGTCGAGTGGGATGCTAGAACCTATAGCCACGAGTCTTAGAAACTCAAATTTTGTTAAGGTGGCCATAATTTGTGTCATGTATGATGGATGATTAAGGCCAAGGAAAAATTCATGAAATTTGCATAGTCTACTGCAGTAACTGTTGCGGACAGCAGCAGTGAGATGAGATTGAAAAATCACTAAAAATAGTAGAAGTAGAATTAAATAGTGAGTAAATTATGGAACTTAACCTTGATGAATCTATTTTTATATGGACGAAACGAAACGACCATATGAGCAGTATACCGGGAATTATTAAAGTTCTCGTGAGACAGGGCCAGAACGATTTCTGGGTCCCCTGTCGCGACTTTGAAAATTTACCATAAATTATCCAGAAAGAATTAGGAGTCATGCCTTATATGTACAGATTCCATTTTGAGTCTAGTTTCATTAGAAACAAACGGCACCAGTATTAAAGCCCTGTACAGAAAGATATTCAAGTTGTAACGCGCGGAGGTCAGAGCAGTCGATCCCTGTAACATGGGTGACTTTAACTAATAAACTGTACCAATTGGCCCAACCAAAAATTCTAAAAATAAATCCATGGATGGGTATATGAGTCTGAATTCAGGGAAAATTTACGAAACCAGTTTCCGAGTTTTGGAACTCGAGATATGATTTTAAGGCGACGGTGACGCAGTTTTCCAGCCTGTCCAGAAATGCCAAATTGGTCGGTACTTTAAGAGGATTTGTCTCGTTAACCCCTCGTGTCCGACAATCGCGTCGGTCACGAGTTAGGGTGTTACAATTTTATTGGTATCAGAGCTATGGTTTAGTCGGTTCTAGGACTACCATAGCGTGTGAGTCTAGCTATACATGCCAAATTGATAGTGCTTAATAATGTGATGACTTCTGACGGTTGAAATTTTTGTTTTAATTAGCGATGGAACCCGGGGTAGAGAGACCCTTGGCGGATGACGTTGAAAGTGTAGCGGCTGCTCCTGCGCAAGGGACACCGCCTGTTGAGCCTCAGTCATCCGCGAATAATCAAAATGAAGGGGCGAAACAAGCCTTCTTCACTATGATGAATGAGTGGGTCGCGCAATATGCCCGAACCAACCCGGCTGTCCAACCATTCCCGAATTTAAACACTCCACCCCAAGAGCCCGCAATGCCTCCAGTTACTGATCCTGTGAGGCTGAGTAAACCACCTGTGGACTTGATTAGGAAGCGTGGGGCGAGGAGTTCAAGGCCATAGTTCTTGATGATGCCGAAAAGGCCGAGTTCGCTCGATAACACCATTAGAGTGTTAGATGAATGTCATGCACACCGACGAATGTCTTAAGTGTGCTATATCCTTGTTTCGAGACTCGACTTACTATTGGTGGAGGACTTTAATTTCCATAGTCCCAAATGAACGAGTTACTTGGGGTTTCTTCCAATCCAATTTCGAAAGAAATACATTAGTCAACGGTTCATCGATCGAAGCGTAAGGAATTCTTGGAACTCAAGCAAGGCGGATGATCAGATATCGAATCTGAACATGAGTTCGTAAGACTTAGTCGGTATGCTCGGGAGTGTGTGGCTGATGAGGTTGCGATGTGCAAAAGATTTGAAGAAGGATTGAATGAAGAGTTAAAGTTACTAGTGGGAATTTTGGAGATAAAGGAGTTCGTGACACTAGTCGAACGAGCACGCAAGGCGGAAGAACTTGGGAAGGAGAAGAAGAAGGCTGAATTTGAAGCAAGAGATTACCGTAAAAGATCGACGAGTAAAGCTCCGTTCTCGGCTGTAAAGAGGTTCAGGGAGGACACCAGTAAGTCGAGGACGACTGCGGGAATTTCCATTAGAACCCGACCAGCGACGGACTCGAGCTACTTCAGTAGCTAGTGTGGGCAATAATCGTCAAGAGAGACCTGAATGCCCCCAATGTGGAAGACGACACCTAGGTGAATGTTGGGGTAAGTCTGTTAATAGGGCCTGTTATGGATGCGGTTCGAAGGACCACTTCATTAGGGATTGCACGGAGCTAGATGAGAAGAATAAGATGCAAGGTGCGAGATCTAGTGGGGCGACAGCTAGAGGTAGACCCCCGAGGGTTTCAGGAGGTAGGGGTGGTAATCAGAGGGGAGCCACTGATATGGCTGTTCGATCCGAGACCCGAGCTCTGCTAGAGCATATGCCATCCGCGCACGAGAGGAGGCATCCTCCCCTGACGTTATCACTGGTACTTTTACTCTCTTTGATACTAGTGTGATTGCATTGATTGACCCCGGCTCTACTCATTCATATGTATGTGAAACTTTAGCATCCAGTAAGACTCTACCTGTTGAGTCTACTGAGTTCGTAATTCGAGTGTCAAACCCTTTGGGTCAATACGTACTCGTTGATAAAGTGTGCAAGAGATGCCCCCTAATAATTCGAGAATCCTGTTTTCCGGCCGATCTGATGCTTTTACCATTTAATGAATTCGATGTTATTCTTGGTATGGATTGGCTGACCGTACATGATGCAGTGGTGGACTGCAAAAGGAAAACCATTGATTTGAGGAGTGCAAATAATGAGGTAGTCCGAGTCGAGTCTACTGATTTAAAAGGAGCGCCAGCGATAATATCTTCTATGACCGCTCGGAGGTATGTGAAAAAGGGGTGTGAAACATACCTTGCGTATGTGTTTGGAAGTAAAGAGACGGAAAGGAAACTCGAATCGGTACCAGTGGTTTGTGAGTATTCAGATGTTTTTCCTGAGGAGTTACCGGATTGCCACGGTTCGAGAAGTGGAATTCGCATCGAAGTTGTACCGGGTACTACGCCGATTTCAATAGCCCGTATCGTATGGCATTAACGGAATTAAAGGAATTGAAGGTTCAATTGCAAGAACCGACGGATAGAGGTTTCGCTCGACCGAGTTTTTCTCCATGGGCGCTTTGTATTGTTTGTGAAGAAGAAGGACGGAACCATGAGGTTGTGCATCGACTATCGTCAACTCAATAAAGTGACGATAAAGAATAAATATCCATTGCCACGAATTGACGATTTGTTTGATCAATTAAAGGGAGCCTCGGTGTTTTCAAAGATAGATTTGAGGTCGGGTACTATCGGTTGAGGGTCCGAGAATCGGACATACCCAAAACCGCTTTTAGAACGAGGTATGGTCACTACGAATTCTTGGTGATGCCGTTTGGGCTCACTAATGCCCTACGGTGTTTATGGATTTAATGAATAGAATTTTCAGGCCATACTTGGATCGGTTCGTAGTTGTATTTATCGATGACATTTTGGTCTATTCGAGAGATGAAACTGAGCATGCTGAACACCTGAGGCTAGTGTTGCAAATCTTACGAGATAAGCAGTTATACGCAAAGTTCAGTAAATGTGAATTTTGGTTGAAAGAGGTTAGCTTTTGGGG
The DNA here is from genome assembly GCF_025698485.1 of Gossypium arboreum. Lineage (NCBI taxonomy): Eukaryota > Viridiplantae > Streptophyta > Magnoliopsida > Malvales > Malvaceae > Gossypium > Gossypium arboreum. The sequence goes on from NC_069075.1 coordinate 33,208,479, forward strand.
CACGTGGTGTCCGCGACGGTGTCGGGTGGACCCGAACAAAATTTCGCCATAGTCGATTGGAAACCACCAAGGAATGTTACCGAAGTTAGGAGCTTTTTGGGGCTTTCCGGTTATTACCGACGATTTGTAAAAGGTTTCTCGACAATAGCCACGCCAATGACAAAGCTACTCCAAAAGGATGTTAAGTTTGAATGGACGGAGAAATGTCAGAAAAGTTTCGATCAACTGAAAGCTTATTTGATGAAGCCCCAATTCTAGTGCAACCCGAATCGGGCAAAGAGTTTGTCATTTATAGTGACGCATCCCTACTTGGGTTGGGTTGCGTATTGATGCAAGAAGGGCGAGTTGTGGCCTATCGTCGAGGCAACTAAAGCCACATGAGAAAAATTATCCGACCCATGATCTCGAATTGGTCGCCATCGTATTCGCCTTAAAGATATGGCGACATTACTTATTTGGTGAGAAGTGCCATGTGTATTCGGATCACAAAAGTCTCAAATATTTGATGACCCAAAGAGACTTGAACTGCGACAAAGGCGATGGCTCGAGTTGTTAAAGGATTATGAGCTCGTCATTGATTATCACCCGGGAAGGGCTAATGTGGTTGCGGATGCCTTAAGCGAAATCACTATTTGCTTTATGACGATGAATGTACACTTGTCTATTCTACCCGACAATGTGTTAGTAGCCGAATTGAAGGCCAAACCATTGTTGGCTCATCAAATTCGGGAAGCTCGTAAAGTTGATGAGGAGTTGCTTGCAAAAGCGGGCTGAGTGTGTTCGAACAAGGAATCGAGTTTCAAATTGATGATGACGATTGTTTGAGGTTCGAAGTCGTCGTGTGTTCCAAAGAATTGAACTTATTTCGATAATTCTAAATGAAGCCCATTGTAGTCGAATGTCAATCCACCCGGTAGTACTAAAATGTACAATGACCAAACGCCAATTTTGGTGGCCCGGTATGAAACGAGACATTTCAATTTGTTTCAAGGTATCGATATGTCAACAAGTGAAAGCGGAACATCAAGTGCCATCGGGATTACTTCACCGATCATGATACCGAATGGAAATGGGATCGAGTCACAATGGACTTTGTATCCGGACCGCCATTGTCGATGAGTAAGAAGGATGCGATTTGGGTCGTTGTCGATAGACTAACTAAGTCGGCTCACTTTATCCCCGTGCGTCGGATTTTTCAATGGACAAATTAGCGGAATTGTACGTTTCTCGATTGTGAGATTACACGGGTGCCTATTTCTATCGTGTCGGATAGAGACCCAAGATTTACGTCGCGATTTTGGAAGAAATTGCAAGATGCTTTGGGTACCAAGCTGCATTTTAGCACCGCTTTTCATCCCCAAACCGATGGTCAATCCGAACGGATAATTCAAATACTCGAGGATATGTTGAGATGTTGCATCCTTAAGTTTAGTGGTTCATGGGAACGGTATTTACCTTTGATTGAATTCGCCTACAACAATAGCTTTCAATCAAGTATTAAGATGGCGCCTTACGAGGCTTTATACGGTCGTAAATGCCGTACACCATTATTCTGGACTGAACTTAGTGAAGGTAAATTCTTCGGGGTTGATTTGGTTAAGGATGCCGAGCAAAAAGTTCGAGTAATTCGTGAAAGTTTGAAAGTCGCCGGATCGCCAAAAGTCGTATGCGGATTTGAAAAGAAAAGATATTGAATATCAGGTTGGAGACAAGGTCTTTCTCAAAGTTTCACCTTGGAAGAAGGTGCTTAGATTTGGTCGTAAGGGCAAATTGAGTCCGAGGTTTATCGGGCCATATGAAGTATCCGAACGAGTTGGGCCAGTCGCATATCGATTAATTTTGCCCCGAGCTCGAAAGGATTCACAACGTTTTCATGTCTCGATGCTTGACGATATAGGTCTGATCCATCGCACGTAATTGCTCCATCCGAGATTGAGATTCACCTAATTTGAGCTATGAAGAGGAACCGGTTCGCATTATGATGCGTGAAGTAAAAGAGTTACGCAATAAGAAAATCCCGTTAGTGAAGGTGTTGTGGCATAAACACGGAATTGAAGAAGCCACTTGGGAACTTGAGGACTCTATGAAAGAGCGATACCCGAGCCTATTTTCCGGTAAGATTTTCGGGGACGAAAATTTCTTAAGTGGGGGAGAGTTGTGACATCCCTAAATTGACCCTAGCCGTAAAGTGGTTTCGGGACCACTAAACCGAGTCATAAGAATAATTAACCATCATAATTGATGCTCATTATATGTATACATGCATGTGTGAAAAATTTCATGTTTGGATTTTGTTAATTGTAAGTGAATTTTTATCAAATAGGACTTATGTGAGAAAATTTAGAAATGTGCTAGGCAAATGTAAGGTGGCCTATTAATACATGTGGGAAGGTGTTGTCCTTGCATGTCAAATTAGCCAAAATGAAGCAAGATGGCCGGCCATGCTATGGGTGGAAACATGTCTCCAACATGTTAGACTAGTGATGCATGTAGGAAACAATAAAATAAGAAAGTTAGCATTAAAGAAATGGAAAAAGGAAAATGATGATAACAAAAAAAAAAGAGTGTGGATGCTTTCCCCCCTTGCCGTACATGAGAGAAACAAAAGCAAAGAAAGAAAGAAAAAAAAAGTTTTGTTGCTCATCCTTGGTGTCTTGGCGAATAGAAGAGGGAAATTGATAAAAGGAAGAAAGGAGAAATTTGGTTATGTTTTGTTCTTCTTGTCATGAACTAAAGGAAGAGAAAAAGGGGAGAAGAAGCTAGGTATTCGGTCTTCTACTTGTTTGATTGAGGTAAGTTTTAAGTAAATTCTTTGAGATTTCATAAAAAATTTAGTTGATGGATAGGTTTTGATTGAGCCCATGTGTGTATTTAGATCCTTGTGGTGATTTGGCCATTCGACTAAGGTAGGAAACTTAGAAGATGATTTCTATTCCTTGTGTTTTGTGAGTAGGGAGCTTAGATTAAAGTTGAATAAGGGAATATGAGTATTGAGGATTTTGGTAATATGGAAATTGGCTATGAGAGTGTGCATGTGGTCACTTGCGAATGTGGGTGTTAAGGTTAGTAGGTTGGCCTAATTCTTGCATTAGGAACTCATGAACTTGATTTAAATACTTTAAATTTATGGTAGTTAAATGGAATTGAAAGGATCTATTCGACCATAGTAGCTATTGAGGGTTTAAGTTTGTGATTCGTGTTAAATTTGATGATAGGAAGAAAAATTGGCTTGTGTATGTGTAGTTGCGAATGTGAATTTGGGTAACCTTTCTTGTAACATTAGCATTTTAAAAGTGGCTAATAGGATTTTTAATGAAAATTATGCCAAGGCCGAATGTATCATGAAATGAATAAAATGCTACATTGTGCTTATATGTATATTCGCCAAGGAAGCATGATATGAAGCTTGATAAGCTTGAAAGACGAATGACCGAATTAGCTATAGGTCATGTAAGGATTAATTTTATGCATACGTGAGTGTGTGGCATTAGTAGTTAATGGTATTCGCATTATTTTAACTAAGAATTTAAAATGAATGTTTGAAAGTTAAATAGGTCACCCAAGTGACCGAATGTGTTAAAAGCAAAATATGGTTGCCGTATGTGTGTGTTTGATTGAGAAGTAAATTTGTTTGATTTAGCTCAAGAACTCAAAGGATCAAAGTTGGACAAGGGGAAAGACAAAGTAATTGAATAGCCGTTGAAGACGTGCGATAACATCCGAGGTAAGTCATAAAGCATATATTTGGCATTGATTTAAATGATCATAATATATATGCAATTGTGTTTAATGAATTGATGTGTAAGTGGAAATGTATGTGTATGGAATGATGCCATCGTTGAATGTATAAAGGTAGTAAAATGCATAACGTATTGGTCTTGGCACTAAGTGTGCGGGTATAAATGGACACGGTGACAAGATTGGCACTAAGTGTCGGGTTTAAAATTTGTACAGCACTAAGTGTGCGAATTTGATTATATAGCACTATGTGTGCGAGCTGATTATATAGCACTAAGTGTGCGGACTTATTATATGCTTTTGCATCACTATTGGCACTGAGTGTGCGATATTATCGAGTTGATCACGGACAGCGGATCGGGTAAGTACCTCGAGCTCATGACGAATAGAGAATACGTTCATGCTTGGGGTTGAATTCGGTAAGCCTTAAATCTATGTGATGATTGAAATTGTATGGTTGTGCTGGAAATTGAGTTAATGTGTAAAAATGCTTTGATTATCTTGTTGTGTAGAATATGAAATGTGGATGTATGAATTGGTACGAGATTGGACCGAAAGGTTCGAGGTATTATGGTATAGATTCGATATGGACGAGTACCTAGTTTCATTTGTTGTACATGTAGTAGTAATTTTATCAGTGGATTGACGAATGCTTATGACTTACTGAGTTGTAAACTCACTCGGTGTTTTCTTGTCACCCATTTTAGGTCTCTGGGACTCGTACTGTTGCGTGCTCGGAACCGTCGTTGAAGTCATCACACCGGCTGAAATCTTGTGGTATTGCTTTTTTTGTTGTTGAAGAACATTTGGCATGTATAGGCTATTATATTTTGTCGATTTGTGGGATTGTAAACTTTAAGCCATGTGAAAATGGCCTATGTGGTCGTCGAGTGGGATGCTAGAACCTATAGCCACGAGTCTTAGAAACTCAAATTTTGTTAAGGTGGCCATAATTTGTGTCATGTATGATGGATGATTAAGGCCAAGGAAAAATTCATGAAATTTGCATAGTCTACTGCAGTAACTGTTGCGGACAGCAGCAGTGAGATGAGATTGAAAATCACTAAAAATAGTAGAAGTAGAATTAAATAGTGAGTAAATTATGGAACTGAACCTTGATGAATCTATTTTATATGGATGAAACGAAACGACCATATGAGCAGTATACCGGAATTATTAAAGTTCTCGTGAGACAGGGCCAGAACGATTTCTGGGTCCCTTTCGCGACTTTGAAAATTTACCATAAATTATCCAGAAAGAATTAGGAGTCATGCCTTATATGTACAGATTCCATTTTGAGTCTAGTTTCATTAGAAACAAACGGCACCAGTATTAAAGCCCTGTACAGAAAGATATTCAAGTTGTAACGCGCGGAGGTCAGAGCAGTCGATCCCTGTAACATGGGTGACTTTAACTAATAAACTGTACCAATTGGCCCAACCAAAATTCTAAAAATAAATCCATGGATGGGTATATGAGTCTAAATTCAGGAAAATTTACGAAACCAGTTTCCGAGTTTTGGAACTCGAGATATGATTTTTAAGGCGACGGTGACGCAGTTTTCCAGCCTGTCCAGAAATGCCAAATTGGTCGGTACTTTAAGAGGATTTGTCTCGTTAACCCCTCGTGTCCGACACCGGCGTCGGTCACGAGTTAGGGGTGTTACATAGATCACCAAAAATCATACATATTAATTAATGGAAAAATCCTAATAGTTTAACAGTTTCTTAAATTAGTCCCTGAAGTAGCTAGATTAAGTTACATTGATCTCGAAAACATAGAAATCAATAGAAACGAAACAAAAACACATACCAAATCAAGAAACTATAGGTTGTCGAATTTAAAATCTCAAAGATGGCTTCAAAACCATAAAATTTGGTTGACGATGATGGATGATAGATGATAGCCTTATTTTATTTCATTAGTTTTATCATTATTTAACTATTTACATAAATAACCTTTAAAAATATTAGAATTTTCACAAATTTCAATCTATACATTCCAATACTAGCATTAATGGTCTAATTACCATATAAGAACTCAAACTTTAAAGTTCCATAGGTATTTAATACCCTTAGCTACTAGAACTCAACTTTTGCACTTTACGCGATTTAGCCCTTTTTATCAAATTAAACATCTAAATGGTAAAATTTCTTAACGACATTTTTATTGTGACATCCCTAAATTGACCCTAGTCGGAAAGTGGTTTCGGAACCACTAAACCGAGTCATAATAATAATTAACCATCATAATTGATGCTCATTATATGTATATATGCATGTGTGAAAATTTCATGTTTGGATTTTGTTAATTGTAAGTGAATTTTTATCAAATAGGACTTATGTGAGAAAATTTAGAAATGTGCTAGGCAAATGTAAGGTGGCCTATTAATACATGTGGGAAAGTGTTGTCCTTGCATGTCAAATTAGCCAAAATGAAGCATGATGGCCGGCCATGCTATGGGTGGAAACATGTCTCCAACATGTTAGACTAGTGATGCATGTAGGAAACAATAAAATAAGAAAGTTAGCATTAAAGAAATGGAAAAAAGAAAATGATGATAACAAAAAAAAAAAAGAGTGTGGATGCTTTCCCCCCCTTGCCGTACATGAGAGAAACAAAAGCAAAGAAAGAAAGAAAAAAAAAGGGTGTTCATTCTCTCATTTTCTCCTTGCTTGGCGAATATACTAAGAAGAAAGGGGAAAAAGCTTGAGAAAATTAGCCATGGAGCTTACTAGACTAAGGTGTTTTGATACAAGAAGGTATGTTTTATGCCACTCTTGAAAATGCATGCATGATTTGGAGGATTGGTTCAAAATTTTCCTTGAATCTCAAATCGAAACTAAGTTGTTAGGTGAGTTAAAATTGCCATGCATGTTGTTTTCCTTGGTGAGTGTTTTGATGTTGTTGTGATGAAAGCATGGAAATGAGTAAGTTCGAATGTTTAACAAAAGGAAATTTTGTGCCATTGAGTTCTTGTTGTTATGTGTGTGTGCATGAGTATTCGCCATGCTATAGAATTTATGTTGCAACATGATTAATGCTTAATGAGATGTATAATAGTACTTGTGAATGAGCTTGAGAGTATTTAAACAATTAGACATGAAAAGGGTGGTAATGAGGCTGAAAAATTGTTGGATGGTTAATTGGGTAAGGAATGAAGCATTCGGCCATATAGGGTACAAATGGGCATAGGTGTTAAATACCTTGTATTGGAAACTTTGATAAATAAGTAGCAATAAATTAAGATGAGATTGAGTAAATTTTCAGCTTAGTTGTGTTAAGTATTCGGCAATAACCATAATAATGCATGTGAATGCCGTATGTTTGTGTTTGATGGAGAGGTAAATTGTTTGATTTAGCTCAAGAGCAAAGGGGAACTAGATTGGACAAAGGAAAGGAGAAAGCAAACGAGTAGCCGATTTGGAACCGTTCTACCCCAAACAAGGTAAGTCATTAAGCACGTATTTGATATTGCTTAAATGATTGTAAAATTTATACAATTGTGTTTAATGGGATGATATATATATATATGAATGAAAATGTATGTGTATGGAGTGATGACATTTGTGGAATGTAAAAGAAATAGTGAAATGTGTAGAAAGTTTGCTTTCGGCACTAAGTGTCTTGGCAATACGTGTACGGTGACGAGATCGGCACTAAGTGTACGTGCTGGAAATATATGGCACTAAGTGTGCGTGCTGGAAATATATGGCACTAAGTGTGCAAGCTGGAAAAATACTGACCTTGGGTGTGCGAGCTCGGAGGGTATGGCACCGTGCGGGCTTAAATTACGTGGCACTAAGTGTGCGAAATCGAGTAGTAAGCACTGTGTGTGCGTGCTTTAAATATATGGAGGGTGTGTCTCCATTGAATTGAGTATGGACAGCGGATCGGGTAAGTACCTCGAGCTCATGACGAATAGAGAATACATTCATGCTTGGGGTTGAAATTGGTAAGCCTTAAATCTATGTGATGATTGAAATTGTATGGTTGTGCTGGAAAATGAGTTAATGTGTAAAATGCTTGATTATCTTGTTGTGTAGAATATGAAATGTGGATGTATGAATTGGTACGAGATTGGACCGAAAGGTCTGAGGTATTATGGTATAGATTCGATATGGACGAGTACCTAGCCTCATTTGTTGTACATGTAGTAGTAACTTTATCAGTGGATTGATGAATGCTTATGACTTACTGAGTTGTAAACTCACTCGGTGTTTTTCTTGTCACCCATTTTAGGTCTCTCGGACTCGTATTGTTTGCGTGATCGGGACCGTCGTTGAAGTCATCACACCGGCTGAAATCTTGTGGTATTGTTTTTGTTGTTGAAGAACATTTGGCATGTATAGGCTATTATATTTTGTCGAATTGTGGGTTGTAAACTTTAAGCCATGTGAAAATGGCCTATGTGGTCATCGAGTGGGATGCTAGAACCTATAGCCACGAGTCTTAGAAACTCAAATTTTGATAAGGTGGCCATAATTTGTGTCATGTATGATGGATGATTAAGGCCAAGGAAAAATTCATGAAATTGGCATAGTCTCTGCAGTAACTGTTGCGGACAGCAGCAGTGAGATGAGATTGAAAAATCACTAAAATAGTAGAAGTAGAATTAAATAGTGAGTAAATTATGGAACTGAACCTTGATGAATCTATTTTTATATGGACGAAACGAAACGACCATATGAGCAGTATACTGAGAAATATTAAGGTTCTCGTGAGACAGGTCCAGAACGGTTTCTGGGTCCCCTGTCGCGACTTTGAAAATTTACCATAAATTATCCAGAAAGAATTAGGAGTCATGCCTTATATGTACAGATTCCATTTTGAGTCTAGTTTTATTAGAAACAAACGGGACCAGTATTAAAGCCCTGTACAGAGAGATATTCAAGTGTAACACGCGAAGGTCAGAGCAGTTGGTCCCTGTAACATGGGTGACTTTAACTAATAAACTGTACCAATTGGCCCAACCAAAAATTCTAAAAATAAATCCATGGATGGGTATATAAGTCTAAATTCAGGGAAAATTTATGAAACCAGTTTCCGAGTTTTGAAACTCGAGATATGATTTTTAAGGTGACGGTGACACAGTTTTCCAGCCTGACTGGTAATGTCAAATTGGTTGGTATCTGGAGAGAGTTTGGCCGTTAACCCCTCGTGTCCGACACCAGCGTCGGTCACGAGTTAGGGGTGTTACAATTTTATTGGTATCAGAGCTATGGTTTAGTCGGTTCTAGGACTACCATAGCGCGTGTGAGTCTAGCTATACATGCCAAATTGTTAGCGCTTAATAATGTGATGACTTCTGACGGTTGGAATTTTTGTTTTGATTAGCAATGGAACCCGGGGTAGAGAGACCCTTGGCGGATGACGTTGAAAGTGTAGCGGCTGCTCCTGCACAAGGGACACCGCCTGCTGAGCCTCACCATCCGCGAATAATCAAAATGAAGGGGCGAAACAAGCCTTCTTCACCATGATGAATGAGTGGGTCGCGCAATATGCCCGAACCAACCCGGCTGTCCAACCATTCCCGAATTTAAATACTCCACCCCAAGAGCCCGCAATGCCTCCAGTTACTGATCCTGTGAGGCTGAGTAAACCACCTGTGGACTTGATTAGGAAGCGTGGGGCCGAGGAGTTCAAGGCCATAGTTACTGATGATGCCGAAAAGGCCGAGTTCTGGCTCGATAACACCATTAGAGTGTTAGATGAACTGTCATGCACACCCGATGAATGTCTTAAGTGTGCTATATCCTTGTTGCGAGACTCAGCTTACTATTGGTGGAGGACTTTAATTTCCATAGTCCCAAATGAACGAGTTACTTGGGATTTCTTCCAATCCGAATTTCGAAAGAAATACATTAGTCAACGGTTCATCGATCGAAGCGTAAGGAATTCTTGGAACTCAAGCAAGGCCGGATGATCAGATCTCTGAATACGAACATGAGTTCGTAAGACTTAGTCGGTATGCTCGGGAGTGTGTGGCTGATGAGGTTACGATGTGCAAAAGATTTGAAGAAGGATTGAATGAAGAGTTAAAGTTACTAGTGGGAATTTTAGAGATAAAGGAGTTCGTGACACTAGTCGAACGAGCTCGCAAGGCGGAAGAACTTGGGAAGGAGAAGAAGAAGGCTGAATTTGAAGCAAGAGATTACCGTAAAAGATCGACGAGTAAAGCTCCATTCTCGGCTGTAAAGAGGTTCGTGGAGGACACCATGAAGTCGAGGACGATGCAGGAATTTCCATTAGAGCCCACCATTGACGGACTCCGAGCTACTTCAGAGCTAGTGTGGGCAATAATCGTCAAGAGAGACCTGAATGCCCCCAATGTGGAAGACGACACCTAGGTGAATGTTGGGGTAAGTCTGTTAATAGGGCCTGTTATGGATGCGGTTCGAAGGACCACTTCATTAGAGATTGCACGGAGCTAGATGAGAGGAATAAGACGCAAGGTGCAAGACCTAGTGGAACGACAGCTGGAGGTAGGCCCCCGAGAATCTCTGGAGGTAGGGGTGGTAATCAGAGAGGAGCCTCTAATACGGCTGTCCGATCCGAGACCCGTGCTCCTGCTAGAGCATATGCCATCCGTGCACGAGAGGAGGCATCCTCCCCTGACGTTATCACTGGTACTTTTACTCTCTTTGATACTATTGTGATTGCATTGATTGACCCCGGCTCTACTCACTCATATGTATGTGAAACCTTAGCATCCAGTAAGACTCTACCTGTTGAGTCTACTGAGTTCGTAATTCGAGTGTCAAACCCTTTGGGTCAATACGTGCTCGTTGATAAAGTGTGCAAGAGATGCCCCCTAATAATTCGAGAATCCTGTTTTCCGGCCGATCTGATGCTTCTACCATTTAATGAATTCGATGTTATTCTTGGTATGGATTGGTGACCGTACATGATGCAATGGTGGACTGCAAAAGGAAAACCATTGATTTGAGGAGTGCAAATAATGAGGTAGTCCGAGTCGAGTCTACTGATTTAAAAGGAGCGCCAGTGATAATATCTTCTATGACCGCTCGGAGGTATGTGAAAAAGGGGTGTGAAACATACCTTGCGTATGTGTTTGGAAGTAAAGAGACGGAAAGGAAACTCGAATCGGTACTAGTGGTTTGTGAGTATTCAGATGTTTTTCCTGAGGAGTTACCGGGATTGCCACCGGTTCGAGAAGTGGAATTCAAGATCGGTTGTACCGGTACTACGCCGATTTCAATAGCCCGTATCTTATGGCATTAACGGAATTAAAGGAATTGAAGGTTCAATTGCAAGAATTGACGGATAGAGGTTTCGCTCGACCGAGTTTTTCTCCATGGGGCGCTTTTGTATTGTTTGTGAAGAAGAAGGACGAACCATGAGGTTGTGCATCGACTATCGTCAACTCAATAAAGTGACGATAAAGAATAAATATCCATTGCCACGAATTGACGATTTGTTTGATCAATTAAAGGGAGCCTCGGTGTTTTCACGAGATAGATTTGAGGTCGGGTACTATCGGTTGAGGGTCCGAGAATCGGACATACCAAAACCGCTTTTAGAACGAGGTACGGTCACTACGAATTCTTGGTGATGCCGTTTGGGCTCACTAATGCCCCTGCGGTGTTTATGGATTTAATGAATAGAATTTTCAGGCCATACTTGGATCGGTTCGTAGTTGTATTTATCGATGACATTTTGGTCTATTTGAGAGATGAAACTGAACATGCTGAACACCTGAGGCTAGTGTTGCAAATCTTACGAGATAAGCAGTTATACGCAAAGTTCAGTAAATGTGAATTTTGGTTGAAAGAGGTTAGCTTTTTGGGGCACGTGGTGTCCGCATCGGGTGTCAGGGTGGACCCGAACAAAATTTTGGCCATAGTCGATTGGAAACCACCAAGGAATGTTACCGAAGTTAGGAGCTTTTTGGGGCTTTCCGGTTATTACCGACGATTTGTAAAGGTTTCTCGACGATAGCCACGCCAATGACGGCTACTCCAAAAGGATGTTAAGTTCGAATGGACGGAGAAATGTCGAAAAGTTTCGATCAATCGAAAGCTTATTTGATCAAGCCCCAATTCTAGTGCAAACCGAATCGGGCAAAGAGTTTGTCATTTATAGTGACGCATCCCTACTTGGGTTGGGTTGCGTATTGATGCAAGAAGGGCGAGTTGTGGCCTATGCGCCGAGACAATTAAAGCCACATGAGAAAAATTATCCAACCCATGATCTCGAATTGGTCGCCATCGTGTTCGCCTTTAAAGATATGGCGACATTACTTATTTGGTGAGAAGTGCCATGTGTATTCGGATCACAAAAGTCTCAAATATTTGATGACTCAGAGAGACTTAAATCTGCGACAAAGACGATGGCTCGAGTTGTTAAAGGATTAGGAACTCGTCATTGATTATCACCCGGGAAAGGCTAATATGGTTGCGGATGCCTTAAGTCGGAAATCACTGTTTGCTTTACGAGCGATGAATGTACACTTGTCTATTCTACCCGACAATGTGTTAGTAGCCGAATTAAAGGCCAAACCATTATTGGCTCATCAAATTCAGGAAGCTCAGAAAGTTGATGAGGAGTTGCTTGCAAAACGGGCTGAGTGTGTTCTGAACAAGGAATCAGAGTTTCAAATTGATGATGACGATTGTTTGAGGTTCAGAAGTCGTCTGTGTGTTCCAAAGGATTCGGAACTTATTTCGATAATTCTAAATGAAGCCCATTGTAGTCGAATGTCAATCCACCCGGGTAGTACTAAAATGTACAATGACCTGAAACGCCAATTTTGGTGGCCCGGTATGAAACGAGACATTTCTGAATTTGTTTCAAGGTGTCTGATATGTCAACAAGTGAAAGCGGAACATCAAGTGCCATCGGGATTACTTCAGCCGATCATGATACCCGAATGGAAATGGGATCGAGTAACAATGGACTTTGTGTCTGGGTTACCATTGACTCAGAATAAGAAAGACTCGGTTTGGGTCATTGTTGATAGACTGACCAAGTCTGCTCATTTTATCCCTGTCCGCACGGATTTTACGCTCGATAAGTTGGCAGAATTATACGTCTCCCAAATTGTTCGATTGCATGGGGTACCTATTTCTATCGTGTCGGATAGAGACCCAAGATTTACGTCGCGGTTTTGGAAGAAATTGCAAGAGGCTTTGGGTACCAAACTGCATTTTAGCACTGCTTTTCACCCCCAAACCGATGGTCAATCCGAACGGATAATTCAAATACTCGAGGATATGTTGAGATGTTGCATCCTTGAGTTTAGTGGTTCATGGGAACAGATATCGCCTTTGATTGAATTCGCTTACAACAATAGCTTTCAATCAAGTATTAAGATGGCGCCTTACGAGGCTTTATACGGTCGTAAATGCCGTACCCCATTATTCTGGACTGAACTTAGTGAAGGTAAATTCTTCGGGGTTGATTTGGTTAAGGATGCCGAGCAAAAGGTTCGAGTAATTCGTGAAAGTTTGAAAGCTACTTCGGATCGCCAAAAGTCGTATGCAGATTTGAAAAGAAAAGATATTGAATATCAGGTTGGAGACAAGGTCTTTCTCAAAGTTTCACCTTGGAAGAAGGTGCTTAGATTTGGTCGTAAGGGCAAATTGAGTCCGAGGTTCATCGGGCCATATGAAGTATCCGAACGAATTGGGCCAGTCGCATATCGATTAATTTTGCCCCCTAAGCTCGAAAGGATTCACAACGTTTTCATGTCTCGATGCTTGACGATATAGGTCTGATCCATCGCACGTAATTGCTCCATCCGAGATTGAGATTCACCTAATTTGAGCTATGAAGCGGAACCGGTTCACATTATGAGGCGTGAAGCAAAAGAGTTGCGCAATAGGAAAATCCCGTTAGTGAAGTTGTTGTGGCATAAACACGGAATGGAAGAAGCCACTTGGGAACTTGAGGACTCTATGAAAGAGCGATACCGAGCCTATTTACGGTAAGATTTTCGGGACGAAAATTTCTTAAGTGGGGAGAGTTGTGACATCCCTAAATTGACCCTAGTCGGAAAGTGGTTTCGGGACCACTAAAGCGAGTCATAATAATAATTAACCATCATAATTGATGCTCATTATATGTATATATGCATGTGTGAAAATTTCATGTTTGGATTTTGTTAATTGTAAGTGAATTTTTATCAAATAGGTCTTATGTGAGAAAATTTAGAAATGTGCTAGGCAAATGTAAGGTGGCCTATTAATACATGTGGGAAAGTGTTGTCCTTGCATGTCAAATTAGCCAAAATGAAGCATGATGGCCGCCATGCTATGGGTGGAAACATGTCTCCAACATGTTAGACTAGTGATGCATGTAGGAAACAATAAAATAAGAAAGTTAGCATTAAAGAAATGGAAAAAGAAAATGATGATAACAAAAAAAAAAAAGAGTGTGGATGCTTTCCCCCCTTGCCGTACATGAGAGAAACAAAAGCAAAGAAAGAAAGAAAAAAAAGGGTGTTCATTCTCTCATTTTCTCCTTGCTTGGCGAATTTACTAAGAAGAAAGGGGGAAAAGCTTGAGAAAATCAGCCATGGGAGCTTACTAGACTAAGGTGTTTTGATACAAGAAGGTATGTTTTATGCCACTCTTGAAAATGCATGCATGATTTGGAGGATTGGTTCAAAATTTTCCTTGAATCTCAAATCGAAACTAAGTTGTTAGGTGAGTTAAAATTCGCCATGCATGTTGTTTTCCTTGGTGAGTGTTTTGATGTTGTTGTGATGAAAGCATGGAAATGAGTAAGTTCGAATGTTTAACAAAAGGAAATTTTGTGCCATTGAGTTCTTGTTGTTATGTGTGTGTGCATGAGTATTCGGCCATGCTATAGAATTTATGTTGCAACATGATTAATGCTTAATGAGATGTATAATAGTACTTGTGAATGAGCTTGAGAGTATTTAAACAATTAGACATGAAAAGGGTGGTAATGAGGCTGAAAAATTGTTGGATGGTTAATTGGGTAAGGAATGAAGCATTCGCCATATGGGGTACAAATGGGCATAGGTGTTAAATACCTTGTATTGGAAACTTTGATAAATAAGTAGCAATAAATTAAGATGAGATTGAGTAAATTTTCAGCTTAGTTGTGTTAAGTATTCGCAATAACCATAATAATGCATGTGAATGCCGTATGTTTGTGTTTGATGGAGAGGTAAATTGTTTGATTTAGCTCAAGAGCAAAGGGAACTAGATTGGACAAAGGAAAGGAGAAAGCAAACGAGTAGCCGATTTGGAACCGTTCTACCCCAAACAAGGTAAGTCATTAAGCGTATTTGATATTGCTTAAATGATTGTAAAATTTATACAATTGTGTTTAATGGGATGATATATATATATATGAATGAAAATGTATGTGTATGGAGTGATGACATTTGTTGAATGTAAAAGAAATAGTGAAATGTGTAGAAAGTTTGCTTTCGGCACTAAGTGTCTTGGGCAATACGTGTACGGTGATTTAGATCGGCACTAAGTGTGCGTCTTGGAAATATATGGCACTAAGTGTGCATGCTGGAAATATATGGCACTAAGTGTGCAAGCTGGAAAAATACTGACCTTTGGGTGTGCGAGCTCGGAGGGTATGGCACTCGTGTGTGGGGCTTAAATTACGTGGCACTAAGTGTGCGAAATTGAGTAGTAAGCACTGTGTGAATACTTTAAATATATGGAGGGTGTTCCATTGAATTGAGTATGGACAGCGGATCGGGTAAGTACCTCGAGCTCATGACGAATAGAGAATACATTCATGCTTGGGGTTGAAATTGGTAAGCCTTAAATCTATGTGATGATTGAAATTGTATGGTTATGCTGGAAAATGAGTTAATGTGTAAAAATGCTTCGATTATCTTGTTGTGTAGAATATGAAATGTGGATGTATGAATTGGTACGAGATTGGACCGAAAGGTCCGAGGTATTATGGTATAGATTCGATATGGACGAGTACCTAGCCTCATTTGTTGTACATGTAGTAGTAACTTTATCAGTGGATTGATGAATGCTTATGACTTACTGAGTTGTAAACTCACTCGGTGTTTTTCTTGTCACCCATTTTAGGTCTCTCGGACTCGTATTGTTTGCGTGATCGGGACCGTCGTTGAAGTCATCACACCGGCTGAAATCTTGTGGTATTGTTTTTGTTGTTGACGAACATTTGGCATGTATAGGCTATTATATTTTGTCGAATTGTGGGTTGTAAACTTTAAGCCATGTGAAAATGGCCTATGTGGTCGCCGAGTGGGATGCTAGAACCTATAGCCACGAGTCTTAGAAACTCAAATTTTGATAAGGTGGCCATAATTTGTGTCATGTATGATGGATGATTAAGGCCAAGGAAAAATTCATGAAATTGGCATAGTTCATCGCAGAATCGCTATGACAGCAGCAGTGAGATGAGATTGAAAATCACTAAAATAGTAGAAGTAGTGTAACACCCGAACCGAGACCGTCACCGAGTCGAACACGAGGTGTTAACAGACTTCAAACCACTTATTGAAAAGTTCCAGACAAGCTGCCAATCTGTGTACTAGTCGCTTCAAAAATCATAACTTGAGTTTTAGAACTCGAAAATCAGTTTCGTAAATTTTTCTGAAACTAGACTCACATTTCCGTCTACAGATTTTTTCTAGAATTTTGGTTGGGCCAATTGGTACAGTTTATTAGTTAAAGTCACCCGTGTTACAGGGCCGACTACACTGACCTTCACGCGTTACAACTCAAATAACTCCCTGTGCAGGACTTCAATACTGGTACCGTTTGTTTCTATAGAAACTAGACTCAAGGAGGAATTCATACATATATGGTATGACTCCTAATTATTTCTGGTTAATTTATAATGAATTTTCAAAGTTCGAGCAGAGAATCCAGAAACCGTTCTGGCCCCGTTCCACTAAAACCCAAATATCTCTCAACATACAACTCATATAACCGTTTCGTTTCCTCCATATGAAAATAGACTCATCAAGGTTCATTTACATAATTTATTCACTATTTAATTCTATTCCTACTATTTTTAGTGATTTTTCACATCCACGTCACTGTTGCTGCCAGCATCATATTCTAGGATAGACTTTCTCTAACACATAGTCTCTATGATTCAACCACCCTTTTTCATATATGGTCCAAAATATAAGCATGATGACCCATTCTAATGGCTGGTCATTGCCAAACACTTCCATGCCTCTTAATGAGCATATACATACCAAATAATTATAACATTATGCTCAAAACATTCATAAGCCATTTTCGCATGGCTATGCAATATTTTACATACCGAGTTCAAACAAAACATAATAGCCTATACATGCCGAAATGTTTTCTTAAACCATCTAAGAAGAAGATACCAAAAGTCGCTAGACGGTGTGATGACTTCGATGACAGTCCCGAGCACGCAAAATGGATCAAGAACCTAAATAAACAACAAATAAGCACACCAAATGAGCACATAACTCAAGAAGTCGTAAGCACTACTCTACCATCAACAATAACAATCATAAGTGAATAATCAAATAATACAAAATAGATGTTTCCAGCCATATCAAACTATACTGCAATTTCTAAAATTTTGGTTCGATCTCATGCCCAATCCTTCAACCAAATCAAACGACAAGTCAGCCCAATCGATTTGAATCCGCTTCCTCAAGTTGGAACAACAATGCACTAGATAATTTTATGCGTACACCGCACAATCCCAATTTCGATATTTAGTTAGTAACTCACTCACTTACCTCGTTCATGCACAATTTATTTCCACAACCGAATGTGACTATAGCAAATCGCACACATAGTGCTATAGCAAATCGCACACATAGTGCCATAGTAAATCGCACACATAGTGCCATAGTGAATCGCACACATAGTGCCATAGTAAATCGCACACATAGTGCCATAGTGAATCGCACACATAGTGCCATAGTGAATCGCACACATAGTGCCATAGTAAATCGCACACATAGTGCCATAGTGAATCGCACACATAGTGCCATAGTAAATCGCACACATAGTGCCATAGTGAATCGCACACATAGTGCCATATGGTCTTTGCACACATTGTGCCTTATGTCAATTCATCATGGTAAAGCAATTTACTAAATTCAATTTGTACATATAATCATAATAATAAATAGGAGAATCACTCCGAAAAATATCTATCCAAGGAGTTCTCACAACAAGTGCTTAAGGACTTACCTTGTGTTGAGTATAACGGTTTCGACCCGGCTACTCGATGTCCTTGGCTTTGCCCTTGCTTGTTTCTCCTTCTTTAACTTCTCGGCTTAATAGATAAATAAACTAGTTTAATCATCTTGCTATACATTTATAGTTCAATTACACATGCATATGTATATTTGTATATTCGCAACCATCCTCACTTATTACCCATTTGGTCAACAATCTAAGCCAAGATAAGGCTTCAATATGGTTGCCTCTAACCGAATACATGCACACCAATCTACTTCCTTTGGCGAATATGCATGTCTATGTGGAGGCAAATTTTACACTTTATACTACACAAAAAAACAGCATACATTTTCCTAATTAACGCATTACATATTGTAGTTCTATACACATCTCTCATTTATTTCATAACCAAACAACATCACAAGCAAATAGACACCTCAAAATAGTATACATGTCATACCAATTCATCATGTGCAAACATATATTCATGTAGGTGCAATGGCCAATTCTCAAGTGGCTTATATCCAAATATACACACATATCCAAAGCTTAAATCTTACTCACCATGCAACATGCATGAATCATATTTATGGATACAACATGGTCAATACCACAACACCATACCGCTTCAATTTGGTCATGGTTAAACAAAGAACTTAGTATCTCATTCAAAATGCTAAAAGAAAATCTAAGAACCCTCAATCTACCATCACATGAATCATTATCAAGCTTGATATTTAGCATGCAATGGCATTAACACCATAACAACTTTGGCCAAATACCATTTCCATGGCATAACAAAGATTTGAGCCATGGCTAACATGCACATCAAGTTAGCAACCAAGACATGCATGAAACCCTAACACAACCTCATACATACCTTAATCTTGATGCAAACTTAGCCAAATCTCCTTCTAGATCTCTTCCAAACCAAGCATGAAGCAAAAATCCTCCCCTTTTTCCTTAGTATTTTCGCCAAGAAGTGAAAATGGATGAGCAAAATTTTATTTTCTTTCCTTAGGACATTCGCCAAGAGCAATGGTGAAAGATGAACACTTTTTTTTTTCCTTTTTTTTCATACTCTTATTTTATTATTTCTAACATGCACCACTAGCAAAACATGTTTGAAACATGTTTTCTTTGCCCATATTCATCACCATGGCGGCCACTATAGTCAAATTTGGGGAATTTGACATGCAAGGACAACATTTCCTAGTGTGCATCAATAGGCCACTTCCACATTTGCCTATCTCAATTCTAAATTTTCTCACACAAGTCCTTTCTAGTGAAATTCACCTTTATAACACTAAATCAATCATCAAAAAATGTCATACATGAATACTCACATATTATAGGCATCGAAATAAATTTTAAATTATTGTTATGCCTCGGTTTTGTGGTCCCGAAACCACATTCCGGCTAGGGTCTATTTTGGGCTGTCACAAGTAGAATTAAATAGTGAGTAAATTATGGAACTGAACCTTGATGAATCTATTTTTATATGGATGAAACGAAATGACCATATGAGCAGTATACTGAGAAATATTAAGGTTCTTGTGAGACAGGTCCAGAACGGTTTCTGGGTCCCCTGTCGCGACTTTGAAAATTTACCATAAATTATCCAGAAAGAATTAGGAGTCATTCCTTATATGTACAGATTCCATTTTGAGTCTAGTTTCATTAGAAACAAACGGCACCAGTATTAAAGCCCTGTACAGAGATATATTCAAGTTGTAACGCGAGAAGGTCAGAGCAGTCGGTCCCTGTAACATGGGTGACTTTAACTAATAAACTGTTCCAATTGGCCCAACCAAAAATTCTAAAAATAAATCCATGGATGGGTATATGAGTCTAAATTCAGGGAAAATTTATGAAACCAGTTTCCGAGTTTTGAAACTCGAGATATGATTTTTAAGGTGACGGTGACGCAGTTTTCCAGCCTGACTGGTAATGTCAAATTGGTTGGTATCTTGAGAGGGTTTGGCCGTAAACCCCTCGTGTCCGACACCGGCGTCGGTCACGAGTTAGGGGTGTTACATTTATACGGTATTATCATAATGCTATAGACAATAAAATAATAATAAAATAAATATTTAGACATCATATTTTTTTTCTTGAAACCACTGTTCCGATTTCACTGAAAACGAGTTGTTACAACTTTCCCCCCAAGGAATTTTTGTCCCTGAAAATCTTATCAAAAAAGAGGTTCGAATATTTTTTTCTTATAGCTTCCTTAGGTTTCCACGTGGCTTCCTCTATCCCGTGATGTTGCTAAAGAACCTTTACTAAAGCTATGTTCTTATTTCTTAATACTTTAACCTCTGAAGCCAAAATTCTGATCAGTTCTTCGTTGTACGACATATCAGGCTGAATCTTGACATCCGTTAGTGAAACAACTTGTAAAGAATTAGATCGATACTATCGTAACATTGATACATAAAACACATTATGAATCTTTTTTAATTTTGATAGCAAAGCTAATTGATACGCTACTGGTCTGATTCTTTCAATAATATCATACGGCCAGATAAATCGCGAGCTTAGTTTTCCTTTGCGACCGAAATAAAGAATTTTCTTCCAAGGCAATACTTTCAGGAATACTTTGTCACTGATTTGAAATTCAATGTCTTTATGTTTCAAATTTGCATACAATTTATGACGATCTGAAGCAGCTTTCAAACTATCTCGAATCACTTTTACTTTTTCTTCAATCTTCGAATCAAATCAACCCCGTGAATCTTTTTCTCACAAAGCTCCAATATAACAAATTTTGACATTTTCAACAATACAGAATTTCATACGGTGCCATTTTTATGCTCACCTGATAATTGTTATTATACGCGAATTCAACCAATAGTAAATATTTCTCTCAGTTGCCTTCAAACTCTAATATGCAAAAATGAAGCATATCCTCGAGAATCTGAATTACTCGCTCGGACTAACCATTGGTCTGAGGATGAAATGTAGTGCTAAAATGAAATCGTGTACTTAAGGCTTCCTGTAACGTTTTCCAAAATCACGATGTAAACCGTAGATCTCTATCTGAAATGATATACACTGGCACCCCGTGCAATCTGGCAATCTCAAATATGTATAACTCAACTAACCTCTCAAGGGAGTAATCTATACGTACCGGAATAAAATGCGCTGATTTTTTTAGGTGATCAACGATAACCCAAATTACATCTTTCTTTCTTGGAGATAGGGGTAAACCCGATACAAAGTCAAAAATCTCACATTTCATTCCTGACCACCAGTACATCTATTTCAAATCACTGTACATTTTATTACTTCCCGGATGAATGGACAAGCTAAAATTATGAGCTTCTTGTAAAATTTTTTAAATGAGTTCTAGATTTTTTGGTACACAAATTCTACCTATAAATAATAAGTAATCATCGAGTCCAATCTTTAATTCTGAATCAGAAGCTGTGTAACAGCCTGGTTTTAGCTAAATCGGAACAGTGGTTTTGAAACCAAAAATCTAATGTTGGAAAATTATTTTAATATTATTTTTTGTGTTTACAGCATGATAGCATGTATGTGTGAAATTAGACCATGTTAAATGTTAGTGGACTTTTATGGACATGTATTAAGGTATTTTGATGGTTAATTACTAAGGTTAAAAAGGTAAATTAGTTAATTAAGTTAAAATAAATAAAATCAAACATTTTATCATCTTATTTCATCTTCCACCACTGATTATACATAAGAAAAACAGCCATGGAAGTTTTAGTACTTGGCCAAGCTATTTTGTTCAACCAAGGTACGATTTTAGCTCGGTTTTTAATGATTTCTATGTTTTTGTAATTGTTGCAGCTTAATCTAACTAGCCCGTACCTTTAATTTCGAAAATGTTAAAGATTTTGAGAGTTTCCATTGATGAGTTTATGTGTTCTTTGATGTTTTAAGATGAAATATGAAAGTTAGATGATAGTTTTACATGTTTTGTTAAGTGATTTTTGATGAAAATGCGTAATAGGGATTAAATTTTGAAATGTGTAAATTGTGTGGTCGAAATGTGGAATAAATGAAAGTTTTGGGCTGCTAGAAACTCTTCAAGCTTGGGTTTATTGAAATTTTATGAATTTTGTGTATTTGTGAAATAGGGACTAAATTGATTAAATGTGAAAGTTTAGGGGCTAAACTGCAAATAGATCTAAATATATGTTTTGGACTAAATTGAATGAGTGGTTGATTAAATAAGTTAATTTTGAATATATTTAGATCAAGAAAAGAGAAATCTGAAATTAGATCGGGGGAAGGGCAAGATTATCGAGTAATTGACTCATTTTGCCGTTTTCATACTCAAGGTAAGTTTGTATGTAGTAATTTCATTATAAAAATATGTTAAATGCCTTGATATTGTATAAAATGTGCTTATGAGATTATGGATTATGTTCTGATTGTGAAAATGATTCTACAAATGCATTCGATGATAGAAACGGAAAGTGTGAAGTCTCAGTTGAACTTTAGGAATAGATTTGGATACTAGTGTCTTGTTATTAGATGATAAGTTGAGTTGGCTTCGGGCCATGATATTAGCACTTCGGGTGTGAGTTATACCGACTTGGCTTCGGGCCATGCATATCGGATGATTTGGCTTCAGGCCATGATAATTGTTCTTAAAATAAGTTACCTTGATTTGGCTACGGGTCATGGTATAGGTACTTATCGTATAAGACTATTGAGTATACAATTTCTATTCTGAATGGTTCAACTGGTAAACAAATGATGTGTTTGATAATGAGGTTAGTACGAGGCGATATAGGTATATACAGAACCTATTCGAGTATTAAATAGAGAATGTTCAATTAGATGGTATTTAATCATGTTTTAAGACATGAAAAAAGTTTGTAGTTAATGTGAAATTGGTTGATTTACATTTATTTGATGAATTAAGTCATTTACATACGAGCTTACTAAGCTATGAAGCTTACTTCATGTTATTTTCCTATGTTTTATAGTGAATCAGGGCTAGCTCTAATTCGGAAGTCGTCAGGAACATCTTCGCACTATCAGACATCTATTTGGTACTTTTGAGTTGTGTATATATGGTATATGGCATGTATAAGCTAGATGTGGTATTTTGGTTGTGATTATAGCCATTTGAGTTGGCTTATGAATATCTATGTTTGGTTTGTATATAGCTAAGGAAGTTGGCATATTCTGGTTGATTGGATTGTGTTTATATTTGTGCAAATGGCTTATATTATGAGGTGATGAATGAAATTGTGTTTCTTGTTAATGATAGGTATTATGGATATCAAGTAGTAGAATTTTGAGTATAGATATGCTAGTCAATTAAGGTAAATAATGCATATTTGATATTGAACACATTGATGAATTATGATGATGAGTTTTTGGTATGAAATTGAATAGCCTAATTTGGTATTTGGATACTTGAATTGTTAATATTGGGAAAGCATGTTTTGATCTTGATTTAGTTGCTTGGAATGCTCAATTATGCTATTATTATGTGCCATGTGAGCTGTGTAGGTGGATGGTAATTTGGGGTCGCAAAATGGCTTGATAAATAGCCTATTTTTGTCCACACAGGTAGAGACACGAGCATGTGTCTCAGCCGTGTGTGACACACGAACATGTTGCACGGCTATGTGTCCCCTAGTGTTGTTATTAAAATGAAGTTAGTATGCTCCACACGGTCTCCCACATAGGTGTATGACTGGTCGTGTGGTACAAGTCAGTATACCCCCTTAATTGGCACACAACCTAGCACATGAGCATGTGCTTGGCCGTGTTACATAAGTTAGTATACCCTACAGTTTTGGCACGGCCTAGTACACGGCCTGGGAGACGGGCGTGTGTGGCCACTTCGAAGGGCACAAGTGTAACACCCCTAACCCGTTATCGGACAAATCAGAACATTTCAAAATGATTTCACAATAAATAATCATACATCATCATATTATAGCAATTCATACACATAGAGTCCCTTATATAGGTCAACGAAACCTTAAACGTGCATTAGAAAGGGGTCGGGACTAAATCGAGCTCATACAAAAGTTTTCGAAACTTAAACATTTTTTAAAGTTATACAGGTCACACGTCCGTGTGAATAGGCCGTGTGCCTCATACGGCATTAGACACGCCCGTGTGTCTAGGCCATGTCAAAAGAGGGCATACATACTGACTTGTCCACATGGCCACAAGACACGCCAATGTGCCAAGCCGTGTGAAAATTAGGGAGGCTACTGACTTGAGTCACACGGCCAGTCAAACGCCCGTGTGTCTAACCCGTGCTCGAAACTGACTTGGCGACACAACATAGCACACGCCCGTGTGTGTGACTATGTGGTCTACCCAGGCTCATTTCGAAATGGCCATTGAGCAACACGGTTGAGACACACGCTCGTGTCTCTGGCCGTGTGGGTAAAAATAGGCTATTTGTAAAGCCAATTTGCCACCCATTAAGGGTCCTCCCAACTAGCATCACAACTACATCATATTATAACAAATTATCAATGATACGAACTCGTTTCAATGATGATTCGAGTCATAATGTTGCTCGATCGTGAATTTGAGTAAATTTGAACGGTTGGAAAAAAATGGTTTGAAATTATGAAAGATAGGCTCAAATGGAATAGTTTCAAATAGGTTAGGGAATTAAAGAATTGGATTTCAGCTAAGGCTTGAGAGTGAACCAACAATATGGAATTGTTGACCCGAAACTTAGACAAACACTTAGGTTGAAATCGGTGGAAATAATAAGGGATAGTTTGATGAAAACCTTGACCCACTATCAATGGATGATAGGAATTATAGGTAGGATTGAACGCCACACTTAGAAAGTAAGAAGTTCGGTTTAACAAAGAAAGGATAGATGCCAAAAGCAAAGCTTGATAAGTCAAATCAGTTCCAAAAGAATAAGGAGAATTGGATAACTCACAATACTCAATTTTAACATCAATTCAACAAAAAGGTTTTTTACAAAAAGCTGATTACACATATTTATAGTACCAAAGAGGTCTAGCCGAATAGTCACATGTGATCATCTTAATGAGCTAATAATGAGCTAAAATAAAGCTCAAAAACTCTTGGAATGCCGAACTAAATAACTCCAACCTTCAATACACTTCAATTCAGCTGAATCAATGGTCTTGAATACTTAGAAAAAACCTTTGAAGTCCCCTTGGTCCGCCGAATGGACACCAATAATTCTACCCTACTGGGGTATTTCAGTAATTCTACCCTACTGGGGTATTTCAATAATTCTACCCTACAGGGGTATTTCGATAATTCTACCTTACAGGGGTATTTCGGTAATTCTACAACTTATCCACTTGGGCCTGCAGACCCATTGGGACCACATGGCCCATTTCAGCCCATCGCGGCCTGAAATAGCCATCCTACTGCTAGAGTAATGAGGAATACACACCTGTTAAGAGACTGCAGTTAATCTGTGCTTCAAACACTCTTAGCTGACGCCCAACCCAAACGAGCATTCACAAAGCGAAAGGGATCAACCAAGAAGGGTATGCTTACTCTCCTCATGGTTTGCTCTATTTAAAGCCAGCTCTCCATCTACTCTTATGTTAGCTTCCCGATATGGGATCCCTCCACCACCAAGGTTTAAAACCAACACCAACTCTTGCCGTCCCAACATAGCAAAATAATCAACCTTTGCATGCCAAGGGATTCGAACCAAAGTCCTCTCACATGCCAACTCACGCCATCACCACTAGGCCATCAACTCATTTGTGTCATAAATCCAACACATTAAACTTTAAAGCGCACCTACTTGCTTCCAGATTTATTGAAAAGAAAAACCAAAATATATTGCAAGAGCAAAGACTTGAACCTTGGACCCCTTGCTTCCTCTATGGCGTCACTTCCATGTCCCCTAAGTGGCGCCACCTTGCCACTACACCACACTCCTTTTTGTGTCATCTTTTACCCCTTTACTTTTAAAAGCCCAAACGCCAATTGCATCACCTGTTCATAAAATTAAAATTCCGAAGACTACCACAGATTTAACTTTAGTTTGGGCCTTCCAAAGGGCCACTAACCTACTAAAATATATATATTAACCAACTAGAACACACACAAATTTTAAAAATCATAGAAACACAGAAAACCCAAAAATTGGGGTGTTACAACTCTACCCTCCTTAAAGAAATTTCATCCTCAAAATTTTACCTGAATCAAACAGATGAGGATATTGTTGACGCATCGCCACTTCTGGCTCCCAAGTAGCTTCCTCTCTGCCATGATTACACCACAGCACATTTGCTAGCGGAACTGATTTCCTCCTCAAAATCTTAACATCTCGATCCAAAATCTGCACAGGCTCTTTCTCAAAAGTCAAGTCTGTTTGGACCTCGATCTCTGCAACCGGCACAACATGAGTAGGGTTAGAACGATACCGCCTTAACATGGAGACGTGAAAGACATCATGAATCCTATCCAACTCTGGACGTAGCTCCAACTGATAAGCCATTGGACCCACTCGCTTAAGAATCCGATAAGGCCCAATGAACCGCGGACTTAACTTGCCTTTCCTCCCAAACCTTAATATTTTCTTCCAAGGTGAAACCTTCAAGAAGACCATATCACCCACAGAGTACTCAATTACCTTGCGCTTCAAATCTGCATATGAATTCTGTCTATCAGATGCTTCCTTCAACTGGTCTCTAATCAACTTGACCTTATCCTCAAGATTCGCCACCAACTCAGTCCAAGAACACGCTGTTCACCAAACTCGGTCTAACAACTAGGTGTACGACATCTTCGCCCATACAGTGCCTCATAAAGAGCCATTCGAATACTTTCCTGATAACTGTTGTTGTATGCAAACTCTGCCAACGGTAAATAATCCTCTCAACTGCCTCGAAAGTCGATAACGCATCCCCTCAACATGTTTTCTAGAATCTGAATAACCCTTTCTGACTGACCATCAGTCTAAGGATGAAAGGCTGTACTAAAGTGCAACCGTGTACCCAACGCCTCATGCAACTTTTGCCAAAACCGAGATGTGAATCTAGGATCTCGATCAGAAATAATCGAAACTGGCACTCCGTGAAGTCGCACTATTTCTGCCACATACAATTTGGCTAACTTCTGAAGTGAATAATCAGTGCGGACAGGTATGAAATGAGTAGATTTTGTCAACCTATCCATAATTACCGAAATCGAGTCCTTCTTCGATGGTGTCAATGTGACAGCCCAAAATTGACCCTAATCGGGAAGTGGTTTCGGGACCGCTAAACCGAGTCACCGAATTATTTGAATACGATATTTATTGTCTAAAATATGTGATTATGAATGTGTGAAAGTTTTAAGTTTCGATTTAGTAAATTTCATGTGAATTTAGTCAATAGGACTTGTGTGACACTTTTGAAATGTGATAGGCTAATCTATAAGAATCAAATAGTGCATGTAATAAAAAAGGAGGACTTGCATGTCAATTATCCCCCATCTAAGAACTAGTGGCCGGCCATGACAAAGGATTATGGGCAAAACATGTCATAGACATGTTTTGTTGGTGCAATATGGGAGGAAACATTAAACTAAGGTGAGGAATAAAGAAATGAAAAAAAAAAGAAAGAAGGTGTGTGATCCCCCATTGCCGTGAGTTGAAGAAAAGGAAAAAAAAATTTTGTTCATCCTTTCTTTGAGCCAAAACTAGGAAGAAAAAAAGAGAGAAAAGAAAAGCTTCATCCTTTGGTTCTTCTTGGCCGGTTTGAAAGGAGAAAGGTTGTAGATATTCGGCCATATTTGCATCTAAGTTAAGGTATGTTTGAGGTTGTGCCATGAGATTCATGCATGTTTTTAGATGCTAGCTTGAGTTCTAATTAGCCCATGGTTCAAATCTTTGCTATGTCATGGGAATGATGTTCGGCCAAGGTGGATTTTGTGTTAATGCCATTGCATGTTAAATATGAAGCTTGCTAATGATACATGTGATGGTGGATTGATGGCTCTTGGACTTTCTTTTTAGCATTTTTGAGTGAGACATTAAGTTCTTCGTTTAACCATGACCAAAATTGAAATGGTATGGTGTTGTGATGTATTCGGCCATGGTATATCCATAAGAATATTTATACTTATTGCATGGTAGGTAAGATTTGTGTTTTGGATATATGTTTATATTGGTTATAATCAACTTGAGATTCGGCCCTTGCACCTATATGTATATATGTTTGCACATGATGTTTTGGTATGACATATATACTATCTCAAGGTATATATTTACTTATGATGATGTTTCGGTTATGAAGTAAATGATAGATGTGTATTGAGTTACAATACGTAATGCATTAGTTAGTAAAATGTATGCCATTCATGTGTGGTATTAAACATGTAATTGGCCTCAACATCAACATGCATAATCGGCCACATGAATGAGTACATAGGTTGATGTGTTGTTCGGCCATGAGTAAGCATGTTGAAGGCTTTATCTTAACTTAAAAATTCGGCTAAGGAGAGTACTAACTAATGTGTTGAGTTTGATTCATGATTCCGTACATATGTGACTTTAATGTCTAATGAATATATGTGGGCTAAGTACCTTGAGTTCCTCTTTTCAATGCTCAAATGATTAAATCAATTTATTTGTTAAATTAAGCTCAAGAGCAAAGGGGAACTAAATCCGATAAAGGGAAGGAAAAAGTGGTCGAATAGCCATCTGAATCGTTCGACAACATCTGAGGTAAGTTTTCGAGTAATGGAACTTAGATTATGATTTGATTAGATCATGTTTTAAGAAAATCAAAATCATGCTCTTTGTGTGTGGCTATTAAGCCGAAATTGCAAGTGTGAAAAGTACCTTGTGTATGAGTTTTGCTAATGAAAACGAAATACGAATGTGTCATAATTTATTGATAAATGTGCATGGCTATTCGAATGATGTCCGGGCTAAGTCCCGAAGGCTTTGTGCTAAGTGACTATATCCGGACTAAGATCCGAAGGCATTCGTGCGAGTTACTAATTCCGGGCTAAGCCCAAAGGCATTTGTGCGAGTTACTAAACCCGGGCTAATTCCCAAAGGCATTCGTGCGAGTTACTATAACCGGGCTCTGTCCCGAAGGCATTTGAGCGAGTCGTTATATCCGGTTAAAATTCCGAAGGTAAGTGATTCGGGGATGAGCGATCTTGCTATAAAAATTTCAATTAATACGCTTGAAAAATTCCAGCAACGAGGTATGTTCATATGTGCTTTGGAATAGTTGATTCCCTTCTAATAGTGTTCGCTCAGTCGAGTAATGAGCTTCCGGTATTTGGCCAAGATGGTCTCCTACGTATGAATATAAGGGTTGGAATGTGAAGTAGGAATGATTTGAGAATATGTATATACGGAATTATCCGTCTAGTTATATGAATGCTATACTTTGGTTGTGCTTAAATTCTTTGCTCGAAACTTACTAAGCATAAATTGCTTACTCCGCTTTCTTTGTTCTCTGCTTTATAGATTTGGCTCGTCACCATCGGACTCGGGATTTTGGAAGTCGAAGTCTCCCACACTATCAAAGCCCCTTTGGTACAATTTTGGTTGAGCTTTGAAATGGCATGTATAGGACTACCCTTTGTTGTTTTTCAAGTACTTTTTATGATGTATGTGTGTACAGCCATGCGAAAATGGCTCGTAGAAGTGGAGTATGGCATTAGACCATTTGTGTTTGTGTATATATATATGGTTTCATGATGTGACTATGGACTGGAATGGAACCGTAATGCGTTTGGGTCTAGCTATACATGCCATTTTATGTGATTATTTGAAAGTGTGGTGATTTCTGACATTTGCAAATGTGTTTAATTATAGTAATGGATCTCGATCCCGAACGAGCGGTAGCTGATGATCTTGAGAGTGTAGCGCCTGCTCCCACACAAGGGACAGCGCCGGCAGACTCTCAACCTAATGCTAGTAACCCGAATGATGAAGCTAGACAAGCTTTCTATAGCGTGATGAATGATTGGTTCAACCAATACATTCGAACTAATACGACTGTTCCACAACCTCCATTCCCAACAAACACAACCCCAAGACCTACAATGCCTCCGATGGCCGACCAAATAAGGTCAAATAAGCCCTAGTTGATAGAATCGAAACACGGGCTATCAATTTAAGGCTACGGATAGCGACGATGCAGAGCAAGCTGAATTTTGGTTGGACAACACTATCCGGTACTCGATGAGCTATCTTGTACACCGATGAATGCCTAAAGTGTACTATCTCCTTGCTACGTGATTCGCTTACTATTGGTGGAGTACTCGACTTCACAGCCCCGAGAGCAAGTAACTTGGGAGTTTTTCTAAACCGAGTTTGGAAAAAGTATATCGATCGAGATTTGTTGATCAAAACGGAAGGAATTTCTTGAGCTTAAGCAAGGTTCTATGTCGCCATCTTACGATTCTAAAATTTGTTAGACTTAGTAGATACGCCGAGAATGTATTTCGTCCGAGGCTATCATGTGTAAACACTTCGAGGATGGGCTGAATGAAGATATAAAAATGTTCGTTGGCATTCTTGAAATACGAGAGTTCGTAGTACTTGTCGAGCGAGCTTGTAAAGCCGAATAGCTTAGAAAAGAAAAACAAAAATTTGATGTGGGAACTGGAGAGTTTCGTAAAAGATCCTCGGGAAAGTCCCTTCAACAGGCATCGAAGAAATTTCGAGATGATGTGGGCTGGTCTAGAGGCACTTCGGGCCTTTTTAGACGAGATCGTGATCGACCCCCTGCAGGTACACGAGGCACTTCGGTCGCCAGTGTTGGGAATGAACGTCGAGATAGAACGGAGTGCCAGTATTGTGGCAAATGGCATTCTGGAAGTTGTAGATTCCATGACCGCTCCTATTACAAGTGCGGATCAGTTGACCACTTCATTAAAGATTGCCCGAGGTTGCCCGCATGAATGTAAATCGAGTGGGAAACCGGGTGCTACCACTGCTCGAGGTAGACCATCTAGAAATACGGGCAATGCTAGTGGTGGTCAGAGAGGATCTAAAGATGCTACGACCAGATCCGAGGCTCGCACTCCTACTAGGGCTTATGCTATACGCGCACGCGAGGATGCTTCCTCGCCAGATGTTATTACGGGTACTTTCACTCTCTTTGATACTAATGTGATTGCTTTGATTGACCCTGGTTCTACTCATTCTTATATATGCGAAACCTTAGCATCCAGTAAGACTCTACCTATTGAGTCTACTAAGTTCGTAATTCGGGTGTCAAATCCCTTGGGTCGTTACGTGCTTGTTGACAAAGTGTGTAAAAAATGCCCCCTAGTAATTCGAGGTTCCTGTTTTCCGGCGGACTTGATGCTTTTGCCGTTCGATGAATTTGATGTTATTCTTGGTTTGGATTGGTTGACCATGCACGATGAGATTGTGAATTGCAAAAGCAAGGCTATTGATTTGAGGTGCGCGAATAACGAGATAATCCGAGTTCGGTTCTGACGACTTAAAGGGATGCCACCGTAATATCGCAATGTTGGCCCAGAAATATGTAAGGAAGGGGTGCGAAGCATACCTTGCGTATGTACTTGATGATAAGGAGTTAGAAATAAAACCCGAATCTGTGCCGGTGGTTTGTGAATACCCGGATGTTTTTCCCAAAGAATTACCGGGTTTACCACCTGTTCGGGAAGTAGAGTTTGGTATTGAGCTTGTACCGGGGACTACGCCAATTTCGATAGCTCCGTATCGTATGGCACCAACTGAGTTAAAAGAGTTGAAAGCTTAGTTGCAAGAACTGACGGATAGAGGTTTCCCTCAACCAAGTTTCTCACCTTAGGGTGCACCAGAATTGTTTGTGAAAAAGAAGGACGGAACCATGAGGATGTGCATTGACTATCGTCAACTGAATAAAGTGACGATAAAGAATAAATATCCGTTACCGCGCATTGATGATTTGTTTGATCAACTAAAAGGAGCCTCAGTGTTTTCAAAGATAGATCTGAGATCAGGTTATTACCAGTTGCGATTTCAAGATTCGGATGTACCTAAGACTGCTTTCAGAACGAGGTACGGTCACTACGAGTTCCTAGTGATGCTGTTCGGGCTCACTAATGCCCCTGCGATATTTATGGATTTGATGAATCGGATCTTCAGACAGTATTTGGACCGGTTCGTAGTTGTGTTCATTGATGACATCTTGGTCTATTCAAGAGATGAGACCGAACATGCGGAGCACCTGAGATTAGTGTTGCAAATTTTACGGGATAAGCGGTTATATGCTAAGTTCAAGAAGTGTGAGTTCGTTAAGAGAGGTTAGCTTCTTGGGTCATGTGGTATCCGTGACGGTATTCGAGTTGACCCGAGCAAAATTTTAGCCATACTTAACTGGAAGCCTCCGAGAAATATTACTGAGGTTTGGAGCTTTTTGGGACTTGCCGGTTACTACCGACGGTTTGTAAAAGGTTTCTCGATGATAGCCATACCCATGACGAAGCTACTTCAAAAGATGTTAAGTTCGAATGGATTTGAAAATGTCGAAAAGTTTTGATCAACTCAAAACTTATCCGACGGAAGCTAAAATTTTAGTGCAAATTAATCGTGCAAAGAGTTTGTCATCTATAGTGACGCCTCCCTACTTGGGTTAGGTTGCGTATTGATGCAAGAAGGTCGAGTTGTGGCCTATACGTCGAGACAATTAAAGCCACATGAGAAAAATTATCCGACCCATGATCTCGAATTAGCTGCCATCGTATTCTCCTTGAAAATATGGCGACATTACTTATTTGGTGAGAAGTGCCATGTGTATTCGGATCACAAAAGTCTCAAATATTTGATGACTCAAAGAGACTTAAATCTGCGACAAAGACATTGGCTCGAGTTGTTAAAAGATTATGAGCTTGCCATTGATTATCACCCGGGAAAGGCTAATGTGGTTGCGGACGCCTTAAGTCGGAAATCACTTGTTTTATTTGACGATGAATGTACACTTGTCTATTCTACCCGACAATGTGTTAGTAGCCGAATTAAAGGCCAAACCATCATTGATTCATCAAATTCGTGAAGCTCAGAAAGTCGATGATGAGTTGGTTGCAAGACGGGCTAAATGTGTTCCGAATGTGGAATCAGAGTTTCAAGTTGATGATAACGATTGTTTGAGGTTCAGAAATCGTTTGTGTATTCCAAGAAATTCAGAACTTATTTCGATAATTCTGAACGAAGCTCATTGTAGCCGAATGTCAGTCCACCCGGGGAGTACGAAAATGTACAATGACCTAAGACGTCAATTTTGGTGGTATGGTATGAAATGAGACATTTCCGATTTTGTTTCGAAGTGTTTAATATGTCAGCAAGTGAAGGCGGAACATCAAGTGCCTATGGGTTTACTCCAACCGATCATGATACCTGAATGGAAATGGGATCGAGTAACGATGGATTTTGTATCTGGGTTGCCAGTGTCGGCAAGTAAGAAAGATGCGATTTGGGTCGTTGTTGATAGATTGACTAAGTCGGCTCACTTTATCCCCGTACGCATGGATTTTTCAATGGATAAATTAGCTGAATTGTATGTTTCTCAGATTGTGAGATTACACGGGGTACCTATTTCTATCGTGTCGAATAGAGATCCGAGATTCACCTCACGATTTTGGAAGAAATTGCAAGAAGCTTTGGGTACCAAGTTGCATTTCAAAGACCGCTTTTCACCCCCAAACCGATGGTCAATCCGAGCGGATAATTCAGATACTTGAGGATATGTTGAGATGTTGCATCCTCGAGTTTAGTGGTTCATGGAACGGTATTTACCTTTGATTGAATTCGCCACAACAATAGCTTTCAATCAAGTATTAAGATGGCACCTTACGAGGCTCAGACGGGCGTAAATGCCGTCGCCATTGTTTTGGACCGAGCTCGGTGAGAGCAAAATTTTCGAGTGGATTTGATTAAAGATGCTGAATGAAACTAAAGGTAATCCGTGAAAGTCTCAAGGCGAAGATCGGATCGTCGAAGTCGTATGCGGATTTGAAACGAAGAGATATTGAGTATCAGGTGGGAGACAAAGTGTTTCTTAAGGTCTCACCTTGGAAAAAGATACTCAGATTTGGCCGTAAGGGCAAACTGAGCCCGAGGTTCATCGGGCCATATGAGATATCCGAGCGAGTCGGTCCAGTTGCGTATCGATTGATTTTGCCCCCTGAACTTGAAAAGATTCATGACGTCTTTCATGTTTCGATGCTTCGACGCTATAGATCTGATCCATCGCACATAATTAGTCCATCAGAGGTCGAAATTCAAGCCGATATGAGTTATGAAGAAGAATCGATTCGTATCCTAGCTCGTGAAGTGAAGGAGTTGCGAAACAAAAGGGTTCCGTTAGTAAAAGTGTTATGGCTCAAACACAGGATGGAAGAAGCTACTTGGGAACCCGAGAACTTTATGAAAGAGCGATACCCAAACCTATTTACCAGTAAGATTTTCGGGGACGAAAATTTCTTAAGTGGGGGAGAGTTGTGACAGCCCAAAATTGACCCTAGTCAGGAAGTGGTTTCGGGACTGCTAAACCGAGTCACCGAATTATTTGAATACGATATTTATTGTCTAAAATATGTGATTATGAATGTGTGAAAGTTTTAAGTTTCGATTTAGTAAATTTCATGTGAATTTAGTCAATAGGACTTGTGTGACACTTTCGAAATGTGATAGGCTAATCTATAAGGATCAAATAGTGCATGTAATAAAAAGGAGGACTTGCATGTCAATTATCCCCATCTAAGAACTAGTGGCGGCCATGACAAAGGATTATGGGCAAAACATGTCATAGACATGTTTTGTTGGTGCAATATGGGAGGAAACATTAAACTAAGGTGAGGAATAAAGAAATGAAAAAAAAAAAAAGAAGGTGTGTGATCCCCATTGCCGTGAGTTGAAGAAAAGAAAAAAATTTGTTCATCCTTTCTTTGAGCCAAAACTAGGAAGAAAAAAAGAGAGAAAAGAAAAGCTTCATCCTTTGGTTCTTCTTGGCCGGTTTGAAAGGAGAAAGGTTGTAGATATTCGGCCATATTTGCATCTAAGTTAAGGTATGTTTGAGGTTGTGCCATGAGATTCATGCATGTTTTTAGATGCTAGCTTGAGTTCTAATTAGCCCATGGTTCAAATCTTTGCTATGTCATGGGAATGATGTTCGGCCAAGGTGGATTTTGTGTTAATGCCATTGCATGTTAAATATGAAGCTTGCTAATGATACATGTGATGGTGGATTGATGGCTCTTGGACTTTCTTTTTAGCATTTTGAGTGAGACATTAAGTTCTTCGCTTAACCATGACCAAAATTGAAATGGTATGGTGTTGTGATGTATTCGGCCATGGTTTATCCATAAGAATGATTTATGCTTATTGCATGGTAGGTAAGATTTGTGTTTTGGATATATGTTTATATTGGTTATAATCAACTTGAGATTCGGCCCTTGCACCTATATGTATATATGTTTGCACATGATGTTTTGGTATGACATATATACTATCTCAAGGTATATATTTACTTATGATGATGTTTCGGTTATGAAGTAAATGATAGATGTGTATTGAGTTACACTACGTAATGCATTAGTTAGTAAAATGTATGCCATTCATGTGTGGTATTAAACATATAATTGGCCTCAACATCAACATGCATAATCGGCCACATGAATGAGTACATAGGTTGATGTGTTGTTAGGCCATGAGTAAGCAAGTTGAAGGCTTTATCTTGACTTAGGAAATTCGGCTAAGGAGAGTACTAACTAATCTATTGAGTTTGATTCATGATTCCGTACATATGTGACTTTAATGTCTAATGAATATATGTGGGCTAAGTACCTTGAGTTCCTCTTTTCGATGCTCAAATGGTTAAATCAATTTATTTGTTAAATTAAGCTCAAGAGCAAAGGGGAACTAAATCCGATAAAGGGAAGGAAAAAGTGGTCGAATAGCCATCGGAATCGTTCGACAACATCCGAGGTAAGTTTTCGAGTAATGGAACTTAGATTATGATTTG
The DNA here is from genome assembly GCF_025698485.1 of Gossypium arboreum. Lineage (NCBI taxonomy): Eukaryota > Viridiplantae > Streptophyta > Magnoliopsida > Malvales > Malvaceae > Gossypium > Gossypium arboreum. The sequence continues at coordinate 33,244,342 of NC_069075.1, forward strand.
ATTAGATCATGTTTTAAGCAAATCAAAATCATGCTCTTTGTGTGTGGCTATTAAGCCGAAATTGCAAGTGTGAAAAGTACCTTGTGTATGAGTTTTGCTAATGAAAACGAAATACGAATGTGTCATAATTTATTGATAAATGTGCATGGCTATTCGAATGATGTCCGGGCTAAGTCCCGAAGGCTTTGTGCTAAGTGACTATATCCGGACTAAGATCCGAAGGCATTCGTGCGAGTTACTAATTCTGGGCTAAGCCCAAAGGCATTTGTGCGAGTTACTAAACCCGGGCTAAGTCCCGAAGGCATTCGTGCAAGTTACTATAACCGGCTCATTCGAAGGCATTTGAGCGAGTCGTTATATCCGATTAAAATTCTGAAGGTAAGTGATTCGGGGATGAGCGATCTTGCTGTAAAAATTTCAGTTAATACGCTTGAAAAATTCCAGCAACGAGGTATGTTCATATGTGCTTTGGAATAGTTGATTCCCTTCGAATAGTGTTCACTCAGTCGAGTAATGAGCTTCCGGTATTTGGCCAAGATGGTCTCCTACGTATGAATATAAGGGTTGGAATGTGAAGTAGGAATGATTTGAGAATATGTATATACGGAATTATCTGTCTAGTTATATGAATGCTATACTTTGGTTGTGCTTAAATTCTTTGCTCGAAACTTACTAAGCATAAATTGCTTACTCCGTTTCTTTGTTCTCTGTTTTATAGATTTGGCTCGTCAGCTATCGGACTCGGGAATTTTGGAAGTCGAAGTCTCCCACACTATCAAAGCCCCCTTTTGGTACAATTTTGGTTGAGCTTTGAAATGGCATGTATAGGACTACCCTTTGTTGTTTTTCAAGTACTTTTTATGATGTATGTGTGTACAGCCATGCGAAAATGGCTCGTAGAAGTGGAGTATGGCATTAGACCATTTGTGTTTGTGTATATATATATGGTTTCATGATGTGACTATGGACTGGAATGGAAGTGTTGGGCAATGATCAGCCCTTGGAATGGCTAAATATGATCACATGTGGACCTATGTATGACAAAACTCTAGTTGGTCCATGGAAACCATGAAATAGGTAAAGTTTACCTTGAAATCAGATGCTGACAGCAGCAGTGGTGTGGATGTGAAAAATCACTAAAAATAGCAGGAATGGAATTAAATAGTGAATAAATTATGTAAATGAACTTTGATGAGTCTACTTTCATATGGAAGAAACGAAACGGTCATATGAGTTGTATGTTAAGAGATATTTAGGTTTTCGTGAAGCAGGGCCAGAACTGTTTCTGGATTCCCTGTTCCGACTTTGGAAATTCATTATAAATTAACCAGAGATAATTAGGAGTCATGCCATATATGTATAAATTCCTCTTTGAGTCTAGTTTCTATAGAAATAAAAAGGATCAGTATTGAAGCCTTTTACAGGAAGATATCCAATTCGTAATGCATAAAGGTCAGTGTAGTCGAACCCTGGAATAGGGGAGACTTTAACTAATAAACTGTACTAATTGGCTTGACCAAAAATTCTAGAAAAAATTTTTAGATGGACATATGAGTCTAGTTTCAGGAAAAATTTACGAAACTGATTTCCAAGTTTTGACACTCAAGATATGAATTTTAAGGCGACAGTGATGCAGTAACCAGCTAGTCTGGAAATTTTTAAATAGACTGTGGAAATAATTAAGTTAAGTCTGCCAGCACCTCGTATTCGACTCCGGTCACGGTCTCGAGTACGGGGTGTTACAGGCAAGGGTAACCCACTCACAAAATCCCTAGTTACCCTCTCCCACTTCCAAAGTGGTACTTTCACTGGCTGCAAAAGTCCGAAAGGTAATTGATGTTCAGCTTTCACTTGCTGACAAGTAGACATTTTCCCACAACTTCTGTTACCTCTCGCTTCAATCTAGGCCACCAATACAACTCCTTTAAGTCGCGATACATTTTACTCCCACCAGGATGCATAGCACACAGACCTCCATGACCTTCTTTCAGAATTGCTTGCCTCAAGTCGGAGTCCTTCGGAATACAAACTCTACCTCGGTAACACAGAACTCCCTCACTATTCAATCTGAACTCAGAAGTATCCCCATTCTTAACCTGCCAGAATCGAGAAACTAGGGACTCATCCCTCAATTGTTTTTTCTTAATCTCATCCACCCAGGTGGGCCTAACTTGCAGTTTTGCTAACAGACTACCGTCGTCATACAGACTCCAACGAGCAAACATGGCTCTCAGATCAGATACAGTTCTACGACTTAGGGCATCAGCCACCACATTAGCTTTGCCTGGGCGATACTCAATCGCGCAGTCATAATCCTTAAGCAACTCTATCCATCTCCACTACCTAAGGTTTAGCTCCTTCTGAGTCAGCAAGTACTTAAGACTCTTATGATCTGTGTATATAATACACCTTTCTCCGTACAGGTAATGTCTCCAAATCTTAAGCGCAAAGATTACCGCTGCCAACTCCAGATCATGAGTAGGATAGTTAACTTCATGTGGTTTAAGCTGTCGTGATGCATAAGCAACCACTTTACCCTCTTGCATCAGCACACAGCCCAACCCAACATGTGATGCATCACTGTATACGGTAAAATCTTTTCCAGACTCTAGCTGAATTAGTACAGGTGTCTCTGTCAGAACTTTCTTCAGCTTCTCAAAAGATTCCTGTTGTTTCTCAGTCCAAACAAATGGTACTCCCTTCCTTATAAGCTTTGTCAAAGGTGCAGCCATCACAGAAAATCCTTCCACAAACCTTCTATAATACCCAGCTAAACTCAAAAAACTTCGAATTTTTGATACTGACCTCTGTGGCTTCCATTCCAGAATCGCTTCAATCTTTCGAGGGTCCACCTTGATCCCTTCAGCAGAGACAACATGCCCCAAGAAAGTTACCTCTCTCAACCAGAACTCACACTTACTGAATTTCGCATAAAGCTCCTTCTCCCTCAGCACTTGCAGCACAATACGAAGATGCTCATCATGCTTCTCTTCAGTTTTAGAATAAACTAGAATATCGTCGATAAAGACGACCACGAATCGATCTAAGTATGGCTGGAACACTCGATTCATCAGATCCATAAATCCCGCAGGTGCGTTCGTCAATCCAAATGGCATAACAAAGAACTTATAGTGGCCATACCGAGTTCTGAATGTCGTCTTGTGAATATCCACCTCCTTAACCCTCAACTGATGATACCCAGATCGAAGGTCAATCTTGGAAAATACTGAAGCTCCTCTAAGTTGGTCGAATAAATCTTCGATTCTTGATAGTGGGTACTTGTTCTTAATCATCAGTTTGTTCAACTACCAATAATCGATGTACATCTGCATTGACCCATCTTTCTTTTTTACGAACAACACTGGTGCTCCCCACGGAGACACACTTGGTCTAATGAAGCCTCTGTCCAATAACTCTTGAATTTGGGCTTTCAGCTCCACCAACTCCTTCGGTGCCATCCTATAAGGTGCAATGGACACCGGTGTCATTCCAGGCAACAAGTCGATTCCAAACGTAACCTCTCGGTTCGGGGGCAAACCCGAAAGCTCCTCTGGAAAAATATCTTAAAAATCCTTGACGGTTCTAATTTTTATCCACTGTCAGATCCTCAGCTATCTTAGCTTTCTCCACTAAAGCAGCGAAGTTACGCTCCCTCTGTGGAGCAATTAGCACCTTAAGTTCATCTCTCAGACCATCCTCGAAGCGTACGCTACGCTCATACTCTGTAGCGACAATCCCAGAAGCATATCAGTTCAGTCTCAGAAACTCAGACTCATACTCAGCCACTGACTTACTCCCTTGGACCAAGTTCAGAAATTCTTTTCGGTGAGCGTCCACGTAATTAGCCCCAACATACTTTCCTTTGAAGGCTGTCTTAAACAACTCCCAAGTCATACTGTCAGCAGGAGTTCCATCTCTCATCGTGAGCCACCACTGATAAGCCTCATCCCTGAGTAACAATATGGCTCCCTTCAACTTCTACTCCACAGAGCAGTCCAGATCATCCATAATCCGCACTGTGGCTTCTAACCAATACTCAGCCACATTCGGAGCTACACCAAATACGCCCCTAAATATCTCTGCTCCATTGGCCTGGAGCCGCTCAGAAATAGACCCCCGAATTTCGTTTCCCGTACTTGCCCCAACAACCCTTTCCAAAACTCGGAGCATTGCCTGGGACAGAGCATCGTCCCCGGTACCTCGTGTAACACCCCAAACCCGTGACCGTCACTGGATTTGAACACGTGGTGTTACCGGGCTTACTTCCCTTTTTTTTCTCTCTTGACAATAATTGATTTCGCCCAGGCAAAGCTAGCTAACTGCGTCACTGTCACCTTAAAATCATATCTCGAGTTCCAGAACTCGAAAATCAGTTCCGTAAATTTTCCCTGAAACTAGACTCATATATCCATCCCTGGATTTATTTCTATAATTTTTGGTTGGGGAAATTGGTACAGTTTATTAGTTAAATTCACCCATGTTACAGGGGTCGACTACATTGACCTTTGCGCGTTACAACTTGAATATCTCTCTGTACAGGGCTCTAATACTGGTACCGTTTGTTTTTAAAGAAACTAGACTCAAAATGGAATCTGCACATATAAGGCATGACTTCTAATTCTTTCTGGATAATTTATAGTAAATTTTCAAAGTCGCAACAGGGGACCCAGAAACCGTTCTGGCCCTGTCTCACAAGAACTCTAATATCTCTCAGTATACTGCTCATATGGTCGTTTCGTTTCGTCCATATAAAATAGATTCATCAAGGTTAAATTTTATAATTTATTCACTATTTAATTCTACTTCTACTATTTTTAGTTATTTTTCAATCTCATCTCACTGCTGCTGTCAAGAATAAGCATCGCAGAGACTATGCCAATTTCATGAATCTTTCCTTGGCCTTACTAATCATCCATCATACATGACACAATTTATGGCCACCTTATCAAAATTAAAGTTTCTAAGACTCGTGGCTATAGGTTCTAGCATCCCACTCGACGACCACATAGGCCATTTTCACATGGCTTAAAATTTACAACCCACAATTCAACAAAATATAATAGCCTATACATGCCAATTGTTCTCCTAGTTCAACTACGAAGACAATACCAAAAGGTTTCCAGCCGGTGTGATGACTTCAATGACGGTTCCGAGCACGCGACAATACGAGTCCAAGAGACCTAAAATGGGTGACAAGAAAACACCGAGTGAGTTTATAACTCAGTAAGTCATAAGCATTCATCAACCAACCATTAATAAAATTATCACAACATGAAACGATAAACGAGGCTAGGTACTCCATCCATATTGAAACTATACCATAATTCCTCGGACCTTTCGGTTCAATCTCATACTAAGCCATACATCCACATTTCATATTCTATACAATAAGATATTTGAGGCATTTTCACACACCAACTCATTTTCACCACAATCATACAAATGCAATCATCACATAGATTTAAAGCTTACCAAGCTCAACCCCGAGCATGAACATATTGCCTATTCGTCATGAGCTCAAGGTACTTACCTGATCCGCTGTCCGGGATTAACTCGATAATGTCGCACACTCAGTGCCAATTGTAATGCAAGAGCATATAGTGAATCCGCACACTTAGTGCTATATATTTTCAGCTCGCACACTTAGTGCTATATAATTTTCAGCTCGCACACTTAGTGCTATATATTTTCAGCTCGCACACTTAGTGATGTATAATCAAACTCGCACACTTAGTGCTGTACAATTTTAAACCCGCACACTTAGTGCCAATCTTGTCACCGTGTCCATTTATACCCGCACACTTAGTGCCGAGACCAATACTTTATGCAATTTACCACCTTTATACATTCAACGATGGCATCATTCCATACACATACATTTCCATTTACACATCAATTCATTAAACACAATTGCATATATATTATGATCATTTAAATCAATACCAAATATATGCTTAATGACTTACCTCGGACGTTGTCGCACGTCTTCAACGGCTATTCAATTACTTTTTCTTTTCCCTTGTCCAACTTCGATCCTTTGAGCTCTTGAGCTAAATCAAACAAATTTACTTGCCAATCAAACACACACATACGTCAACCATATATTGTTTTTAACACATTCGGTCACTTGGCGACCCATTTAACTTTTAAGCATTCATTTCAAATTTTAGTTAAACAATGCCGAATGCTATTAGCTACTAATGCCACACACACATATGCATAAAATTTAATCATACATGACCCATAGCTCATTTGGTCATTCATCTCTCAAACTTACCAAGCTTCATACCACATTTCCTTGGCGAATACATATATAAGCACAATTTAGCATTTTCATTTACTTAATATTTCATACCTATCATGCTAGCGAATATTGTTTAATCAAGTTCAACATCCTCATATCTGCATTAGCATCCAAACAACCTATATGAACATTTAACTAATTCAAGCTTCACCCATCCACACTTATTCATTTAACATAAAGAAAATATATCAACCTCTTCACTATCAACCATGGCGAATGCTTCATGGGTTTAAGGTAGATTCAAGAAAGAACCTCATAATTATTAAGATGTAAGCAACTACCCTTGTTCATCTAGATTTAGTATGAACAACAACTATCACCATTATTAATCACCATAGCTGAAAACCTCACCCTCATGGCCGAATGTACCAAACATTTCCTAACTAAACTTTCACAAATTTTAACCTCATATCGATCTCAACTTGTTCAATACAACATGAAACAATCCCTTCTCCTAACCTCTTGATACACGGCTTGATGTTCAAACCCCATGAAAGTTTGATTTTCATGACATTACCAAAATGCATTATGACAATTAGCTCAACAAACTCAAGAAGTTAAAGCCAACATCTCAAAGCTTACCTCCAACTAGAAGAAGGGTTGCGAATTTGCTTAATGAAAAGCTCTCCAATTCTTTCCTTTGGTTCACGGCAAGAAGAACAAAGCATAACCAAATTCCCTTTTTTTTTTTTCTTTGGTTAGTCACGGCAATGGGGCATCCACACACTTTTTTTTTTCTTTTTTTTTTTGTCAACATTTTCTTTAATGCTAGCACATTATTTTATTGCTTCATACATCACTCACTAACCAAACATGTTGGGAGCATGTTTCCTTTGCCCATCAACACCCACCTTGGCCGGCCACTATAGTCAAATTTGGGAAATTTGACATGCAAGGACAACATTTCCTAGTATGCATCAATAGGCCACTTCAACATTTGCCTATCTCATTTCTAAGTTTTCTCACACAAGTCCTTTCTAGTGAAATTCACCTTTATAACACTAAATCAAATCATCAACAATGTCACACACAATTTAACACATATCATAGGCATCACAATAAATTTTAAATTATTTTTATGCCTCGGTTTTGTGGTCCCGAAACCACATCCCGTCTAGGGTCAATTTTGGGCTGTCACACCTCGATCAAGAGACTCTACCTCCATTGCCAGTGGTACCCATGCATCTGCTACCGGTAAATGTCCTGAAGACGAAGATTCAACCTGAGCATTACCTCGGCCACGTCCACGACCTCTTCTACGAGCTGCTCGTGTACTCATTTTGTATTATCTGATTAAGAATTTTATGAATCAGTTTAATATTTCAGTGTTTATTACAGATGTCTTATGAATAACAGTAATTCAGAGTTTGAGTTTGTTTCCTTTTGCGGTAGCCTAGCTACAATCTCAGTCTACTTATCAGAGTTTCTATAGTTCCAATGTTACCCTAACTAAAGTACCATGATAAGGTTTTGTACAAGCATATAACAAATATTTTAGAAACAATCAGAAAGGCTCAGAAAACTTACAGACTTGGGCCGGAGATTCGGTGTGCCACCTTCTAAAAAATCTAATTTTAGAAAATCGATTTTAATCTTTAAAATCATCTATTTCTAAAGAGAAAATATTGGAAACATGCTCGAAAACAATTTATAATCATGTTCCAAAAAAACACGATTTTCGAAAACCTTTATTCAGTGTTTCTTTACAAACTCCCGTTTTTAGACCCATTCCACAGCCGAGTTGTTGCAACTTGGCTTTGATACCACTAAATGTAACACCCCAAACCCGGCCCAGACGTTATTGCCAGATCTGACGTGTCACATAGACTTACGACTTAGTATGTATTCGTTGGTTTAAGTGATTGGGGTGGTCTTTGTAAAACAATGTTGAATGAAAAGCGGTTTATCAATCTTTGAGCTATCCATTTGTTGTGCTTGTTGAGTCTTGGAAACGGTCATTAATGTTGAAAACTGCATGACCTAACACTAGCATTTCGACATAGTATAAATATAATCGAAAAATAAAACTATAGCGGAAAAAGAAATTTAAATAACGACCTTATTACAACTTAAAACCCAAAATTAAATCAGAATATAAAATAATAAAAATAAACTAACTTAGAAAAACCAACTTTGCAGATGGTGTGGCCACTCCGAATCCCTCACAGCTCCAAGCCCACTATGGTTGGGGGTTTCCTGCAGAGATGAAAATAAAGGGTGAGTTTGGTAAACTCAATGTGTAACATAACCCAACCATAGCCTAAAACAGATCAAACCTTAGAGTCAGACTTATCTGGGCCTTGGCCCAGTACAGAAATCAGAATGAAACCCATAGGCCCATCGCAGATACAGAACAAATATATCATGAATGCAGAAATCCCAACCCAGAGCCATCCATAACACCCCCATACCAGCCTTACACCATGTAGGGAGACTACTCGACCCACCCAACCGCTACACACCACAAAAATTGCAACGAGGCTACCAGATATTGTGACGATGTCACCAGATATAGATATTGTGGCTAGGCCACGAGAACATATATATATATAAATGTGGCGAAGCCACCAGATTGCAGCGAGGCTGCCAGATATTGTGACGAAGTCACCAGAACAGATACATGTGGCGAGGCCACCAGATTGCAGCGAGGCTGCCAAAATGCTTCCTCTATCAATATAAACCCATGCCCCATGCAACACAAATAATATGTCATGGCGTACATATACAGAAACAAAACATCATGCTTTTCAGAAAAAAAAACCCTAGGGGTAAAATCGTAATTTTGCATGCATAAGGGTATTTCAGTAATTATTACCTATTGCTAAGGTTTCATGCTCATTCTAACGTTTACCAAGTAATCAGAAGTACTTACCTCATCTTTTTACCAAAGTGGGCCCATTGGCCCATTGGCACATTTTCGGCCCATTAAGCCCAAAAATACCGTTGTGCACGAAAATGCACACTCTGCACTCTAATCATCCAAATGCACCATATTCATTAACAACTATCTCACGAGTGCTCATGACGTCATGAGTTCACAAAATACCAACGTTTTGGTATTTCGCTTTCTTGATTCGATCTAAGGGAGGTGTCGTTTACACACCTGGTTGATGACGATTGATGAGGATATCTCCCACGCGATAATCCTACAATCGATCACTAACACATTAGACTTACGACTTAACTATAACTAACATAAATCCACGTCAACTAACCCAATCATCACACAAGTTAGTCATTTACGCACGAGGGGCAAAATAGTCATTTAACACCCTAGGGGAAAAATGGTAATTTTACCCCACAAGGGTATCTCGGTAATTCTACCCTACAGGGGTATTTCGGTATTTCTACCCTACAAGGGTATTTTGGTAATTCTATCCCACAAGGGTATTTCAGTAATTCTACCCTACTAGGGTATTTCAATAATTCTACCCTACAGGGGTATTTTGGTAATTCCACCTTACAGGGGTATTTCGGTAATTCTACAACTTATCCACCTGGGCCTACGAACCCATTGGGACCACATGGCCCATTTCAGCCCATCGTGACTCGAAATAGCCGTCCTACTGCTAGAGTAATGAGGAATACACACCTGTTAAGAGACTGCAGTTAATCCACGCTCCAAACACTCTTAGCTGATGCCCAACCCAAATGAGCACGTCACAAAGCGAAAGGGATCAGCCAAGAAGGGTATGCCTACTCTCCTCATGATTTGATCTATTTAAAGTCAGCTCTCCATCTACTTTTATGTTAGCTTCCCACTGTGGGATCCCTCCACCACCAGAGTTTAAAACCAACACCAACTCTTGCCATCCCAACATAGCAAAATAATCAACCTTTGCGTGCCAATGGATTCGAACCAAAGTCCTCTCACATGCCAAATCACGCCACCACCACTAGGCCATCAACTCATTTGTGTCATAAATCCAACACATTAAACTTTAAAGCGCACCTACTTGCTTCCAGATTTATTGAAAAGAAAAACCAAAATATATTGCAAGAGCCAAGACTTGAACCTTGGACCCCTTGCTTCCTCTATGGCATCACTTCCTTGTCCCCTAAGTGGCACCACGTTGCCACTACACTACACTCCTTTTTGTGTCATATTTTACTCCTTTACGCTTAAAAGCCCAAACGCCAATTGCATCACCTGTTCATAAAATTAAAATTCCGAAGACTACTACGGATTTAACTTAAGTTTGGGCCTCCAAAGGCCCACTAACCTACTAAAATATATATATTAACCAACCAGAACACACACAAATTTTAAAAATCACAGAAACACAGAAAACTCAAAATTTGGGGTGTTACATATACAGATCATCGATGCATCCTTTTTCTTAACGAACAGAACCGGTGCACCCCAATGGGAGAAACTGGGTTGAGCAAAACCCCTATTTGTCATTTCTTGCAACTATGCTTTGAACTCTTTCAACTTAGTTGGAGCCATTTTGTACGGTGCTATCAAGATCGATGATGTTCCTGGTACTAATTCAATAGCAAACTCAACTTTTCTGATTGGCGGTAATCCAGGTAACTCTTCTGGAAACACATCAGAAATCTCAATAACCACTGGCACTAATTCAAGCTTCAACTCAGATACTTTAAAATCCAGTACATAAGCAAGGTAAGCATCGTAACATTTTCTTTCACATTTCTACGCTAACATAGCTGAAATAACAACAGGTAATCCACTCGAACTATCTGATTCAATTCAAAGTGTCTCACCATTTTGACATTTCAATACAATAAGCTTTTGTCTATAGTTCACAACAGTATTGTGAAGAGTCAACCAATCCATGCCTAAAATCACATCAAATTCATCAAACGGTAATAGCATCAAATCGGTCAGAAAATTGTAACCCCAAATTATTAACGGACAGTTTTTGCAAAGTTTATCAACTAATACATGTTGACCTAAGGGGTTCAACACTTTAACCATGAATTTAGTGGACTCAACAGGTAATTTCTTACTAGATACTAAATTCGTGCATACATACGAATGGGTTGATCCCGGGTCAATCAAAGCAATAACATCAGGGTCAAAGAAAGAGAAAGTACCCGTAATAACATCTGGTGCATAAGCTTTTTCTCGTGTGCGCATAGCGTAAGCCCTAGCTAGTGCTCATGCTTCAGATATTATACCAGAATCTTTTTGTTCCACCACGGCTACTACTCACATTTCTAGGGTTACAGGTGGTCTACCCCTCATGGCAGTGTTACTGGGTTGAACATTCTGAACATTTTCTTTCTCAAATATTTCTAGGCAATCACGAATGAAATGCTTAAATGAACCACATTTGAAACACGCCCCATCTTTCTCTCTACACTCACCAAAATGTCGACGTCCACACTATTGACAATTAGGTATATTATCTTTAACGCTACCTATGCTAGCCACAGACGTAGCTTACGCTTTGGAACCTACATAGTGTTTACCTCAGTCACTATCAGGATAACCCACTAAAGCAATTGCACGACTATGGTATTCTTTTGATCTTTTCAACTATGAATGATACAACTTTCCAGTCGACCTTTTTTTTGAATCTCTGGCTTCAAAATCAGCTTTTCTCTTTTCTTTGCTAAGCTCCTCGGCTTTATGTGCTCTGTCAACTAAAAAACAAACACTTTCAGCCTGAGGATCGCAACTAAAAGTTTAATATCCGTATTTAGTCCAGCTTCAAATCGTTTACACATTGCAGTCTTATTCAAAATACACTCTCAGGCATATTTACTCAATCAAAAAAACTCTCTTTCATACTCTGACACTGTCATACGGCCCTACTTGAGTTCAAGAAATTCTTTACGTTTCTGATCTAGAAATCTTTGACTTTTATTCGAAACTTGATTTGAAAGAATTCTCATGTGATCCACTTTCTCGGCACTATAGAAATCTAATCGACAAAATTGATGTGGTGCTTGAAATGGTGGGTAGTCCATCAAGCACTACATGGAAAACAATATGCACACAAGATTTGAGAAGATGTTTACATAGTTCAATTTCCCTACGTCTACGATGCCTAGGTTAGTAAGAATTATGCACTTTCTTTAACAATTACAATATGAATCTACTCAATCATTCACACTATGATAATTTCCCTCATCCTTGTACTTTGAAGATACAAACTCACATTATTGTATTCACTCTTAATAAAATTCTCACTAGCATAGATTAAGTTCCTAATTGATCTACCATGAGTTATCATTCTTAGTTGATATCCATTTACACTTATTTTAGCATGTTTAAAAGTAAAATCGAGTATTTTTATTGATAATGTATGTTTTTGAGTCTAATTATCAAAAGTATGCTTTTTAATAGTTTTTATGTTATTTTACATTTAAGCAAGATTATGTGGTTATGTTAGATGGAACGGGAGATAATAATGCAACTTTTGGGATGAAACTGCAACTGATGCGATGAGAACAAGCCATGGATGTCGTGACACCGAAGACAATCGCAAGGAAGAGACAAAATAGACTCCACGTATAACAACCCAAAATAGGGGATACGAGCTTTAGGGGTATTTTCGGTATTAAGCCTTAGAGTGTTTGAAATTTTGCGACATGATTTATAGGTAATATTTTTTACTATGGATTTTAAAAAATTAAATCAATTTTCAAAAAGAGTTTTAAAGACCTTCAATTTTGAAAATTGGATTGATTTGTAAAAGAGTCAGAATTGTGAGTTTTAAAAGGCAATTAAACCAAATTTTAAAAATCACCCTAATATCATCCCCAACCTATAAATTTCACATTCATCTTCTCCATCTTCATGCTTTAGTTGTCCCTTACTCCCAAAGCTCTTCTTTTTCACTTTTTATTCTCCAACCTTAATTCTTTTTATTTCTATCATCATCCAAGCTAAATATCTCCATGAAATCCAAGAAAAACACCTAAAAACACTATTGATTTCTCCATTGTTAAGGTTGTGAGTTTTTTGGGTTTTCGATCAAATGCTTGATTTTTTGTCATCTAAGGTAACGATTCAGCTTCTAATTAGTTTTAAATGTTAATTATTCTTTTAAACTGAATTATTATCCATTAATCGCATGTTTTGAATAAAAGCCAAATATTGGCTCATTAATGGTGGATTTCAGGATTTTGAGTAAAAACATAGTTTCAAAGTGTTTTTCAACTTGTAGTGACATGATTAGAAGGTTTCTAAACTTACTTTGAAGCTTTGTTAAGGATTTCCAACGTTTTAATGAATTTTCATTAAAATAGCCAAAAACATGTTAAACAAGTTGATACCATGAATTGAGTAGTTTAGCATAGTTTAAGGGTTAAAAATTAGTCATAGATGAATAAGTAGATGAATGAAACTCATTTTAGGTGAAAATATTAAGTGTAGATTGAGATATGTGGATTTCAAGTTTGTTATGTTAAAGGTTTCGGTTACATGAGAACTTAGTTTAGGCTTATGTTTTTTATTACTTGTGGTGGGTCCTTGGCTACTTTGTGAATGTATTGTTGTGTGAATTTGTTGTGATCAAGTTCTAAATTTGATAGGACTTTCTACGAGTAGAGATAAAGGCAAGGAAAAGCTAATTTGAGCTTTCAGCTTTTAGGCAAAAGTGTAATTGGTAAGTGTTTGGAATAATTGCTTGTAGACATGATTCAATGCATTATTTGGGAATCTAGTGGTAGCCTAAACCCCTACTCTAAATTCCTAGTGTAAGCTTTATCATACCTATGTTATCTTGTGAACTATGTGCTTATATGTTTGTGAATATGTGAATTGAGATGAGATGCCATAACATGTGATATGTGGTTATGATAACTATTGTGAAAGTGCAAATGCGTACATGTTATGTTTATGTTAAATGTTAGTGACAGTGTTTTGCTAAAAATGAAAATATGCAGTGATAGTGCACAGATAATCAGTAAGTGATATGTGTTTGATTTCTGATATTTTGGCCTTGTGATCTTGAAACCGTTAGATATAGTTGGCATGCCATAGGATTGTGATTACTCACCTATCTGTACAATGATTTTAGGCATAAAGTCCCTAGTACATGTTCGAAGGATAAGGGAATGAGAACTAAGCTCCATTCAATGGGGCATGTGAGGGGAAATAAGGAGAGTGTTAGCTTTATGCTTCACTTTTGGGACATGTTTGACTCTATGAGTCTATGCGGTGTGTTGGAGATCTGTGTATCCAATGAGTGATGATACAGCTCACTTTTATGTTTCATAGCTCAAGTGCCAAATTATCTTAAATTATGAATATGTGTGTATTCTAATATGTGTTTATACGATTGTGACCATTATGCAATTTATTTATAAACATGTTTTTGAGTATTACGATATATGCTTGCATGTTATGTGATTATATAAGTATTGCGATATGTGCTTGAACGTTATGTACTTATATGAGTATTGTGATATATGCTTAAATGTTATGTGATTATATGTGTAATGTGATATATGATTAAAATTGAATACGTTTACCATGTAAAAGAACTAGTAATAATGCATGAGTAAGTATAATATGACACTAGAGTTGGAACTGTTAAGGTTATGCTATATAGTTGTTTCGTTGATAATTGATGAATTGTTTGTATTGTGGTTATTCTGAGCATTCACTAAGCTTGTTAAGCTCACTCACTCATTTTAAACCATTGCAAATTAGTATTGTGCCGGTGTGAGCGATATGGTTTCCAAGAGGTGATCCAAGCAAGTCTATTTGTTATTTCGTAGGTGTTCTATATTTATTTACACTTTGGGGAATAAGGTAATGTGGAAGAATTGTTTATAACCATGTTAATTTCTAAAAATTTTGTTGGTTTTTGGTTCGGTTTATAAGGATTACATGTTATTATTATCCTTGGGTTCATAACATGAGGAAGGATTAACGTTACTTGACAAAACATGATTTTGCGATATTAAACTATTAATTAGGTCGCTGAATGGTTATTTGTCGAAGTAATTGATGCATGATGTTTAGGAACTAAATTGGAATGGATAAATTGCTTATGTACACTGCATTTTTTAGGTTTGGAGTAGAGGTATCGATAATCAGGTTTTAAAATAGATACCTCTATGTTTTTAAACATGCAGGGAGTCAGAATAGAGATTGAATGCAAGTTTGGTATCATTTTTCCAGGTAGTATCGATACCATTAAAGAAATTATCGATACCCTAGTGTCAATATCGATACCGACATGACAGTTTTGTGATTTTTTTAAATGCACCTTATGCATGATTAATTATTGTTATAAGACTATTTGATGTATGGTTAGAATGTAACATTGACAACTAACAAGTATAATTGTCTTAAAACCTATACGAATACTCTAATGCAAGATGCTTCATCTAATTTAAACCTTTACTTGTTGTAAATGACATAAGATGGTGGTGTGGTATCTCGTATTCGAGCTTGGTGACCAAGCCAGGTGTAACACCCCTTACCCGAGTCCGAAGCCAGGACAGAGTACGAGGCATTACCGAACTTAAACGTACACAACTATGTAAATTGGACCATAAAAAAATTCCCGTTCAAATTAAAAACATTCATTCATATTCATAATGTCCCTTATTTGGGCTTACGAGGCCCAAAACATACATCGAGGGTGGTTCGGAGCTAAACTGAGAACTTACAAACTTTTTACAACACTTCGAAAATTTTCTAGTTTTGGAGAGTCACACGCCCGTGTGTGTAGGCCGTATGGTCACACACGCCCATGTGACTCGGACACACCCGGTTCCTCCACCCGTGTAACTCTTTGTTTATGGTGTCAGCAATATTTTAGGGTCACACGGCCATGTCTCTATCCATGTGGCCAACACTTAGACTATTTTCTAAGACTTGGTCAACCTTAATCCCTCACACACTTATACAACATCAAAGGCATAGAACATGGTATCCAATTAAAGATTAAACATCCTCAATTAAGTTACAAACATAACATTTGCATGTCATCATACTTGTGTTTCTCATACTCATTTAGCCTTGTCTATTATAATACCCTTATACTTTTATACCATGGTTATCATCATACTAATTAACTTCAACTTAATTATAGCAAACAAGTATAACCACATCACACAAGATCTCGGTACATATAAGCACATGATCACATTTCAATGTGTTGGCACATTGCACATGGATAAATAGGTTTACAACCCATAACCAATATAAGCCACATCTCATGGCTATATACACTTGAATCATTATAAGCCAATAATTTTGGCCAAACCATTAAACACGTAACACAAAGGACTAAGTCTCTATACATGCCACTCACTTCAAAACACTTAAGGTTTATCGATACCCCAAAATTGATAATTTGATAGTATGATGCTGCCTCCAACGATCTCCAACCTAGAGCTAACCTGGCAAAACTAAAGAAATGAAAAGGAAGGGGTAAGCTATATAGCTTAGTAATTCCATATGAAAATAATAAGCAATTTGTTATCATGCTTCTACCAATTCTTACATTATGATCTCAAGGTAAAACAATCATAATTGCACATTTTACTTATGTTCATGTCAAGCTATTTACTCACGTCATAGTCACTTAATTATTATTATCTTGAGCTATAGAATTCTAAATTAAGATCCATTAAAATAATTTGAAACTAGACTCATATATCTTTCTACCATAAAATTTTCAGAATTTATGGATTAACCAATAAGTACAATTTATTCTTCAAATTTACCCCTGTTCTGCTGTTCGATAGCTTTGACCTTTCATTACAAAAAATTAATTATCTCTTAGCACAGGATTTGAATGATGTTCTTGTCTATTTCTATTGAAAATAGTCTCATTCATAATTGTATTCATACAAATTCTAACCGATAATTATTTTCATACAATTTTTAATGATTTTCCAAATTTAAGATAGGGGAGCCCGAAATCACTCTGACCCTTTCTCACAAAAATTCAAATATCTCATAATATGAAATTCTTTTGCTTACACCATTTCCTCTATGTGAAACTAGACTCAATAATATTTAATTTCATATTTTATTCTATCTCTAATTTGACTTTCATAATTTTTGGTGGATTTTCAAAGTTGGACTACTGCTGCTGTCCAAAACTATTTTAATTCAGTAAAATGATAACTATCATAAGTTCTTTTTCAACTAATCATGAACTCACCATTTCATGGATTCCATGTTCAATTACACAATGTAAGTTAGCATGATATTGCAACAAAATTCATAATCATAATTCATACATCTTAGCTCACCGAGGTCTCGACCTTTCAAAGTCTCAATAACCATAAGCTTAGTGTACATGCCTGTACCCTTTCAACATTTCACATATTCACTCTTGTCTTTTACATACCCCTTTTGGGACTATCATCAAATCATTCTTTGGACTACCCATTAAACACTCAAAATACTATTAGATACATGAAAATCTTGCACATAAGTGCCACATATACATACGTAGCCAATGCTACCTCATATCATGTAACTCTCGTCATCGAGCTACTCACGGGCCTGCTCACACAAGCTATCAGTCAGGATGTAACTACACAGGCTACTCACACAAGCTGTTGGGTATCTGACACACTCAGGACTACCCAGCCATCGGTAGTCCACACAAGACCAGCACTCAGAATCAAATTACATGTGCAACATACATCATGAGCTCAGACCAACTCAATGAGCTCAAATGTCACATATATCATGAACTCAGACCAACTCAATGAGTTCAGATCACATAATTTCCTAGTGACATGCCACATGTATCCTAAACTATTCCTAAGGTTCAAACTGGATTTTCCTCACTTTCATATAGCATCTTTATCATACTTTCCCGTGATGTCTTGAATAACGAACATAATATCATTTATACTTTCATAACAACCATTAGGCATAACATACATAATAATAATTTATTCTTCATATAATATCAAACATCAAAAACATGCTACAATACCACATTATTTACACATGTACTTACAATTCATGTAATATCAAGCATTAACATTCAAGTATAACATTGCATTATTATTGTAACACCCCTTACCCACATCCATTGCCGGAATAGGGTACGAGGCATTATCGGACTCAAACGTATGCATACAAACATTTTCAGGTCATAAATTTTGTTCAAATTTAAAACTATTCAATTTCTATCTTAAAGTCCTTTATATGGGCCTACAAGGCCCAAAACATACATTGGAGGTGGTTAGGGACTAAATCGAGAACTTTTGAAACTTTTGAGACACTAAGAAAATTTTCATATTTTGGAGAGTCATATGCCCGCGTGGGCAGGCCGTGTGGTCACACACGCCCGTGTCCTTCGCACGTGTAACTCTCTATTTATGACGTCATCACCCATTTAGAGTCATACGGCAATGTTACATGCCCGTGTGCTAGGTCGTGTGCCTATCCGAGTATATGATAGTTAGGCTATTTACGAAGTCTTTTTCCATCCAAAAACACTTGCACACCCATACTAAGTTTACAAACACACAACATGACATTTTTAGGCATCCCAATAACCACACCATGGCATTCACACACTATTTATAAATCACATTCATCATGCACAACCACACAAACACTTAACTAATTATAGCATGTAACTTACTCAACCATTCACATTTAGTATTTTCCACACATAATTATCACGCATTCACTCATCCAGCCCAAACAAACATGCACATCCATGTAATGCTTCATCATAAACTTATAACATAGCAAATGTTGGCCACACTAAATGGCCTTATACAACAATGACCTTCAATTAGCATAGGCCAATATTCTAGGCCAACTCATAATATCATGTACACAATAACCAAATCCCTATACATGCCATAGACTTAAATTGCTAGAAAATGATTGATACCCATCAATAGCTTGTTAGTGTGATAGGATCTTCGACGACCTCCAACTCGAGCTAACATCTATGACACTATAGGAAAAAGGAAAGGAAGAGAGAGTAAGCATATAGCTTAGTAAGTATGCATGTAAATAATAAACAATTTATTAGCATTCTTTTAACAATCCTCATAATATGTTCTCAAGATAATGCAATCATAATTGCACAAAGTTCCACTATTCACTTATGTTCATATCAAGTTGTCTACGTGAGTTATAGTCACTAAATTATTTATATCTTGAGCGATGGAACTTCAAATTAAATTCCACTAATTTTCCCTAAAACTAGACTCACATATCTCCTTACCATAAAATTTCCAGAATTTTTGGTTCAGCCAATGAGCAAAATTTATTCTTTAAAATAGTCCCTATTCTGTTGTCTAATAGTTTCAACCCTTCTTCACTAAAAAATAATTATCTCCTCGTACGAGATTCAGATTATGTTCTCGTTTGATTTTCTTGAAAATAGATTCATTAATAATTTAAAAAATATAAATTATAATTGTAATTATTTTTATATTATTTTTAATGATTTTCTAAAGTCAGAACATGGGATTCCAAATTTATCCTGACCCTATCCCACAAAAATTCTAACATCTCATAACATGAAATTCTTTTACTTACACTGTTTCTTCTATGTGAAACTATACTCAAGAAGATTTAATTTCATATATTATACAACCTCAAATTCAATTTCCACAATTTTTGGTGATTTTTCAAAGTTATACAATTTCTCCTGTCCAGAACTATTTTACTGCTAACTTTACTCTTTCATGATTTCTTTGTATTAACATCCATTTAATCATACATAACTAGAAACAAAAAAATTTACACACTTTTTCATACCTTTTCAACTTAAATTCATGCGAATTCGGTTAAATTCATGTCGAAAAAAATTAATTTTTATAAAACAATTAAAGTGCACTTAAAATTTGAACATGTTGAATTTTAGTTAATTTAATAATTATTTTTTATGAATTTTGGTTATTTTCAACAAATTTGCACAAAGGGCGACAAATCACTTGCCAGACACTACTAGGAGCACAAAACCGAGAAGTAATTTGAAATATCAAGGCGAATTAATTTTTAGCCTAAGACAGTCCAAAATTATGTGTATTAATTCATGATATAATTAATTTTAATTTTAATTTATATCCAATTTAATATAGGTTAATAAATTATTATTAATTAATTATGAAAAATGGTCCGATTGAACTGAACCGAGTGAACCGAATTGGCCAAGAAAAGGACAGCCCAAAACCGTCCAAGTGCTGACCCAATTCAGCTCATTAGCTGACTATTTAAGCTGCAAGGAAGCCCTTGAAGTCTTGTTCAAATTGCAAATTGACCCCTCCACAATTGGTGGCTTTGTAGATTTGCCTCAAGCCATATTTAGCAAAGTTGAAGCCATCAACTTTGTCACATAGGTGACCGGAAAAGGGGTGGCTCTTTGGCTGCTATTTTTAGCAAATTTTAGCTACCACATTCAGCAATAAAAAGCCTCATTGGCTGATCATTCAAAACACCCCTCATTCAGTCACATCTCTTCTCTCCCTTTCTCCTCTCATTTTCCCATCCAAATTTCCTTGCTCTCATGTTGATTTCTCCCCTTGAGAAAGGGTTCTTCTTTAGCCATTTTGGAGCAGCAATTCAGTGTTCATAGCAACCTTGATCAGCGAGGACATCAAAGAAGGAAGAACGGAGCAACCTAGTCAAGCCACGGAAAAACACCGAATTTGATTCTTGTTCACTATCTCTTTAAATTTTGTTGTTTTTGTGATGAACATATCTATGAATATTTGTGTTGTTGGAATGGTTAATTTAATTATCTTAACTTGAATTTAATTCATGTTTGGTTGATTGCATTTCATTATCTTAAATTATTAAAATTGTGTTTATGCTATTATAGGCCTCGGTAAAATGCTTGATTAAGTAAAATCATGCCTAAGTTATTCTTACAGTATAATTGTGAGGGAACTAATGATTTAATTATTTAAATCACTACAGCAAAATAGGTTTTTAGCGGCGTTTGAATGAAAAATGCCACCAAAGAACGAGCATTAGCGGCGCTTTTCAAAAACGCCGCTAAAGATTGAGTATTAGCGGCGCTTTTTTAAAAACGCCTCTATATGTACACCTTTAGCGGCGCTTATTAGAAAGAGCCGCAAAAAAATTAACACAACGTCGTCGTTTTGTGTTGAGCCTTTGGTGGCTTTAGCGGCGCTTTCAAAAAACGCCGCTAAAGATCGAGTATTAGCGGTGCTTTTTTAAAATGCCGCTATATGTACACCTTTAGCGGCGCTTTTTAGAAAAGGCCGCTAATACTTGATCTTTGGCGGCGTTTTAAAAAAAACGCTGCAAAATAATTTTGTAAAACGCCATCGTTTTGTATTGAGATTTTAGTGACTTTAGCGGTGTTTTTTTAAGAAACGCCGCTAATGCTCGATCTTTAGCGGCATTTTTTTTAAAACGCCACAAAAATGGAAAAAATTAAAATACTATTATTTAAAATAATTTTAAAGATTTTTGGTATATGACTAATTTTTTTTAATTTATATGTTAAATATTTTCTTATATAATTGTAAATGAGATAGTATTAATTTTAAAATATTGAATTAATTATCATTATATTTTAGGGTTTACGATATATGGTTAAGGGTTTAATGTTTATGAGTTACTGTTGTAAGGTTTATGTATTATGGGTTTAGGGATTATGGTTTATGGTTTATGGGTTAAAGGTTAGGGTTTAAGTTTTAGGGTGTTGGGGTTTAAGGTTTAAGGGTTAAGGGTTAAGGGTTTATGTTTTATTGTTTAAGGTTTAGGGTTAGGAATTGGGGTTTAAATTAATTAGTGTTTTTAATTTATATATTAAATAATTTCTTATATAATTGTAAAAGATAATATTAATTTTAATATGTTAAAATTATGATTATAGTTTAAATTATTTAAGAGATAATAGATAAACTTTATATATATTAAATGGTTTAGGATTTAAAGTTTACTTAAGATTTGTTAAATGATGAAATTTTTACAATCAATTAATACTTTTATATATTTAGAAATATCTAATCTAAACCATTTGATCTATTTAAATATTAGATTTAAAAAACATTGATAAATAAATAAAAAAAGTAACGGATCATTGATATGGATAGGTAACTATCTATTTTGGATAGGACCGATTATAACAAATAAAATGAAATACAAAACAAAAATCATTCCACATCGAATTCTAGCAAAATAGTTATATTTTAGTTAGGAAGAAATATCTTTAATGGAATGGAGATTAGATCGGAAAAGAATAATATAAAATCATGATTAACATCTCAATCTTTAATAGAAATTTGATATGTGAGAAATTGATTGCTTACATTGGATAATTTTAACTTAATAATTAATTACAACCATTTATTATTTGTTTTCTTATTAAAATACACGATATTTATTTTCAGAGTACTTAATTTTTATTTATAAAACTAATTTATAAAAAATAGTAATAATAAATATTTTATAAAATTATTTAACTAATAATTTTAACATATAAAATAAAAACTTTTTTGAAGTAAAATAAAATTTAAAAAAACTTTTAATAGAGCAAAACAATGTCGTTTTATTTAAAATGAAATAATTTTTTATCGGCATTTTTACGAAAAACACTACAAAATGTTAACAATAACGGCGTTTTTATAAAAAAACGCCACAAATAAATCATCTCAAAAGGGCGCGATTTTATTCCCAAATTTTCCCCCTCTGAAACCCCTAATTTTTCCCCCTAAAATCATATTCTCAAAACACCCCCATCTCACCCCTCCGTTGCTGTTTTCAATCAAGAAACTCTCCAACAGCAGTCTTGATTTGGTTTCCAGTTAGACCCTGAGATAGAAGAGATGGCAGTGAACCAGACGGCGGCGTTGAAGGTGGGGTTGTGTCTATTGGCATTTCATGGAAGGATTAGTAGCCTTTAGCCACACTTCCAACACTTGCCCACCTTGCCTTTGCGATTGCTCTTGTCAGCCTCTTCTCACAATCCCAGATGTAGAGAAAAACAACGAAAAGAAGCATCACGCCTCCAAACTATGAATAGGAAGTTGACAGCTATGAATAAACTGTTGATGGAGGAGAATGATAGGTTACAAAAGCAAGTTTCACAAACTTGTTTATGAAAACAACTATTTCGCCAATGACTCAAAATGTAAGAACTTCATCTTCCTTTCACATTTCATATTTTTAAAGGAAAAAAAAAAGAAGAAGAGGACTTTACAGTACAATCATATTATAATTTTTTTGTACCCTTTACTTGAAAGTGTTTGATTTGCTTTCAAATATGGGAATTTTTGTTAATTGCAGTGTTTTTTTTTTGTTGTTGTTGTTGTGGTTGCAGACGACTTTAGCTACCACGGATACAAGTTGTGAATCAAGAGTAACGAGCGGTCAACACCATTTGACTCCTCAACATCCGCCAAGGGATGCCACTCTGCAGGTTAGTAGTAGTGGGAAATTTTGTCACCATATACACTCCCATTGTTATGTCCCTTTCATTCCTCGTTTCTCTATGAAATTGAATCTTTGTTTTGTTGTCTGTATAATTGCTAGTGCGCCTTATGTGCTTTTGTTTTTGCATTCCGGACTTTTGTCCATTGCAGAGGAAACTTTAACAGAGTTTCTTTCAAAGGCCACTGGAACTGCTATCGAGTGGGTCCAAATGCAGGGATGAAGGTAACTCTCTCTCTCGTCATCATTCTTTTATTCTTTGTAAAATACTATTAAACTATATTAATGTAGTCCATTATTCATTGTCATTATTGATAAATTCTTATTTATATAACAAAGCATAAAATCTTGATAATCTTCTAAGCAACATCCTAACCCATATTTGTTATGTCAATATCGAGGACAATCCCACTTTCCCATTTTTCTATTGGTTACTAATATTTCCTGCTTCCCATATGAGTTGGATTTTCTTTTTCTTTTTACCTTTAGAATTTTTTAATCTACGGATTTTTTTAATAATGAATTAATACTGATAAAGATAAAACTGGAGAACCAATTGTTAGGTAATAGCATGCTGTTATCTTTCTTTACATACAGATTCCAGGTAGATTGTACGTTGGGACTCAAACATGCATATGATATTCTCAAATGGATCTCTTGTTTTTTGCTCCCTTTGTAGAACATAACTTGAATTAAATAGTAATCCAATATCATTATGCTAATTAAGAAAAAGAGCTAGCCTTGTTAAAACTTCTTGTTTGATGAATAGTAATCTTAGCTCCAAATGCCTGCGCCAATTTTACCTGCTGGCTATTGCTAATATCTTTCTTACTTGTGCAGCCTGGTCTAGATTCTATTGGAATCCTTGCTATTTCTCATGGTCGCAATGGTGTGGCAGCACGTGCATGTGGACTTGTGGGACTAGATCCTACAAGAGTAAGTTCATTTTTGCTTTCTACTGAAAAGATACGTTTCTTGGCTCAAATTTGGAGAAGAATTGACTGATCAATTTATGTTTTCTTTTCCATGTAGGTCGCTGAAATCCTTAAAGATCGGCCTTCATGGTATCATGATTGCCGAGCTGTGGATGTTATAAACGTGTTGTCCACTGGAAATGGTGGAACCATTGAACTGCTTTATATGCAGGTAAGCTAATTAATATCAAATTTATCCTACTTTTCCAACTAAGTCTATGTGAATATTTGGACAAAACCAAAGATCTTAGTATGTGTATTTAAATTGTTCACCATACCTAATTATTAAGGGTATACGCTATCCCCACAATTTCAACTCCCAAGACCTGTTTCTGATATAAATCCAAGAAAAGAATAGCATAATAAATAGTATAGTGGTAAATTATTAGGAAAATAAAGAAAAGCATTTCTATTTTCGGGATCCAAGTACATATCTATAACTCATTTCTGTCCTCTTCAATCTTGATTTGTCAACATCATATATTGGAAGAGTGAATGCCATGACCTTCTACCTAAATGATAAACAAAAATTCAATTAGGAATTGTGCATAAATCAAGGCAAGCAATTGACAAATCGGCTTGTCCAACTCTCTCATTCTGGTTTTAATAGTGTTTTATTCATCAAAAGGTTTGTCTGATATTGTAACCCAGCTATTTTGAAATCTCAACCACCTTGTTGGATAACTGGAAGCTTAATGCTGAATAAGATCAGTTAAAAAGGAATCGCCATTTTCTTAATTTGACTTAACTTTGCATCCTTTTTGCAAGTACTGAAATTTCTCGTTAATTGATTCTTTTTGGTGCTAAAAGTTTCATGATTGATGAAATGGATACGCAAAATCTAATTTGGAAATTCTTCGATTGATAGAATACCCTTAATGGGCTTTTCTTTTCACAGCAATTTACTCTCATGTGGTATTTATTTAGTTATTTATTGTTTTATTTTATTGCAGTTTCTTCTAGTCAAGTTTGCAAAAATGATTATTGTAACTATATCCAAGTTTTGGAGGCCGGATGTCACTCATGTGATTGCCTCTACAGATGAGAACGGTGCATGCACTAGGACACTTAAAGTTCTCATGGCCATTTTAAACGGGAAGTGGGTTCTTAAATTAAATTGTGAGTTCGTTGTTCTTTTCCTGTTTTAGAAGGTAGAACTTGCTTTTTCTCTATATATCTATATTGTAATAGTCATATGAGCTCTTTTGAGTTTGGCAGCAACTAATTGAATTAATACAAAGTTAAAATTTGTTTTTCTTTATCATTTCTATTCTTGCTACTTAATTATCAAAAATTTTTGCACCAACAGACTCAGCCCTCGATCCTGATGAATAGATCTTGCAGCTAATGCAATGTAAGCCACTTTCGGAGCAGCAGGTACTTTTTTTTTTCACGATCTGTTTCTTTCTCAAGAAAGTATGGAAATTTTGAGCACTTAATTTTTTTGTATAATTATTTTAATAGATTAGGCTATATTTGGCTACGAAATGAATACCAAAACATTTTTGAATTGAATTTGTTTTAAGATATTATTCCAATAGCATTAGTTTCTATCGTCGTGTGAACTTTTAGTTATAACTAATGAAAAAAATCAGCTTTTTTCTCTCTTCCATTTAAAACATTTATATATTCTTTTGATTTATTTGATGTAGTTGATTTCGAAAGAACTTGGTGTATTTGCAAGACTTTTCTACGTTTTACTTGTATTGTTTTGTTCTCAGGTTGATCAATAGAAGTCCTCGTTTTTCTTCCCTGTTTCATCTAGGTTATAATTGGTTGTATCTCTGTTTTCGTGTTATCTTGTTTAGGTCAGAGCATTATGCGACAAGGCATAAAATATGCATCTCAAAGACTAGATACATTTGCATGTGTTAGGTATAGAAAAAGGTGTTTCCATTTTAGTGTTAAGATTTTATGCAGTGTAGTTGCTTACTGTCTTACACTATGTTGTCCTTTTAGGCAAAATGGTTGAACAAGCAATTAAGCAAATTATGGCCTTTTGTTGTAGAGGTAAGATACTTGTTCTTATATATATTTTTGCTATAAGATTCATAGTAGTTGCTGGTTATTTATTTCAAAAATGCTGAGAGAGGTTTTTGTGTAACTGAGGTTTTCCTCCTTAACAGATGAAATTTAGGCAAGTTGTTCAACTCTTTTGGTGCTTTCTGAAGTGAAAATAATTGAAATTGTTCTCTATGTAACTTACAATTTAGTATTTTTTTCATAGTAGATAAACTAGTATTAGACTATTGTGTTGGTTGTCCGCAATATTAAGCATTTTGAGCATCAATATATTTAGATATTTTGAGGTTTAAAATTGAACTCAGTGAAGAAATAAAGATAAAAACAACTAACATAGTGGATCAGGAAAATGCTTTGCCATGAGCTGCTTTCTGTTTGACTTGTTTACATATCTAAATAATAGATTGTTTGAGGATAGGCCATGGATTTGGTGATATTTTTTATTTAAACTATGTAGTTTTAGATGCAACTCATGTACATGGAAAGGCACATGATTAATAACATGAACAATGACTTTTGTCAAAACAAATTCTAATTCTTGCATTATGGTGGCATTATTAAAAATTTATCTTTCCATATCATAATTCAAAGAGATCAGATAATGTTCTTTGACATTTGTGGCTTTGAGGGTCGTATAAGTGATTTCCTTATTGGCTTGACTTTGGCTTACAGGTGCATACTTTGGCTTTCTATTCCGGTGTTTTGGATTCTCTGGCGGTTGAATTGAAAGCATCAAAGGACTTCTCTAAGTTATATACAGGCATGGCAATACTTTGGCTTCACATAAGCTTGAACCAAATTTTCATTGTATATTGTTTCTTCTTTTTTTTTGATTTTTTCCTTTGATTAATGAGAGGTGATGATGAATTGGCATTCTTTTCTCATGAGGATGAATTTTTGTTTTAGAAATTGTAATACTTTGTGTGTTTGTGTGTGTTATTTTTTATGTATTAAATTACATATTGAATCAATGTTTATGTATTAAATTTAAATTCATTAATTTTTATATTTAGTTTTGAAATTTAAATTTTAATGGAAAATTTAATTTAATTAATATTTTTATTTATCCTTAAAAGTATATAGTTTAGATTTCAAATTTCAAAATTAAACATAATATAATATTTAACATAGAAATAAATATTATTTAATTACAATAAAATAATTTTTAAAGGTCATGATTTTTAGCGGCGTTTGTAGAAAAAGCGCCGCTAAAAGTCATGATTTTTAGCGGCATTTTTTGCGGCATTTGTAAAAGCACCGCAAATAGTTTTAGTGGCGCTTATAAGCACCGCTATAAGCTCAAAAAAATGCCGCTAAAAACCTG
Organism: Gossypium arboreum; assembly: GCF_025698485.1. Taxonomy (NCBI): domain Eukaryota; kingdom Viridiplantae; phylum Streptophyta; class Magnoliopsida; order Malvales; family Malvaceae; genus Gossypium; species Gossypium arboreum. The sequence goes on from NC_069075.1 coordinate 33,272,298, forward strand.
TTTTGCTGTAGTGAATGGGTTGAAATTGTAATTAATTGACATAATACTTAATCAGTACATGTTTATTCTTCTAAGTTAGCTGAAGGTTAAATTAGCAATGTATCTGGTAATACACTTGCCTTGCATAACTTGCAAGATTATTATGATTAAACTTTTTCAAGGTAAGGATACCTTGTTACCTCACATGGTCTTTTATATTCTTATTAGATTTAATTAATTGTTTGAATTGACATAGGAATATACAAGACATTAGTTCAATTTAATGAGTATGTATGTGCAATAACATGTTTGCTTATTAAAATCTGTTTAATCGTTTGAATTGACATAGGTATATGTTAAGAGATGAATGGATTTGTATAGGTGAGTATGTTCTTAAGTTAGCAGATTACCAAATTGCCGTGAATTTATTTGTAACAACATAAACCTGAGTTTAATAATTCTAAGTTAAGGAAATGTAATTAACCCAGCACAATTATGTCATCTTGATTAAATAATATTTTGAAATCGTGCATTAGAACTTTTTTTTTATTTTACTTAGTTTAAAATCTTAGTTTTTAATTACCTTTTTCAAATTTTTTTCTCACCAAAGTGTTTTAAATAGCATTCATAAACAATTCTTTTCACAGTTCCTGTGGGTATGATAACTCGACATTTACTTGTCACTTTATTACTTGTTGCGATTGTGTATACTTGCACATTTAGTTCCAAGTTTTTGGAGCCACTGTTGGGAACTGTTTTAAAAGACATTATTTGTAAAATTGTTAATTTTGCATTTTGGTCTATTTTTTTTCTAAATTTTAATTCAATTTTTTTGTGTGTTTGTTTCAGGTGTTTATGAGTATTTATCATATCATTGACTTACTCCCTTAAACGCTGAAATTGAAAGGAATTTCTAACAAATGAGAAGACAAGCGAACCAAAGAAGGACCGAAGATATGAATTTTGAAATTCCAAACCAAAATCCAAGAGGAACATTCGTTTATAATACTCACAATCCAATCATTGTTGCCGATGATAGAAACTGTGCCATTCAACAATATGCCATTTCTTTATTCAACGAGCTCAATTCGAGTATTTTGAGACCCGAAATTGAGGCACAACAATTCGAGCTGAAGCCGATCATGTTCCAAATGTTGTAAAATATGGGTCAATTTAGTGGGATTCCTACTAAAGATCCACATCTTCATCTTCGTCTATTTATGGAAGTGAGTGACTGATTTAAAGTAGTCGGGGTGACTAAGGACGCCTTGAGACTGAGATTATTTCCATACTCCTTAAGAGATAGAGCACGAGCCTGGTTGAACTCCCTACCGTCCGATTCCATAACTACATGGCAAGAGTTGGTTGAAAATTTCTTAATGAAATATTTCCATCCATCTTTAACCACCAAGATCCGAAATGAAATCACTTCATTTCAGCAACTTGATGAAGAATCTTTATATGAGGCATGGGAGCGGTTCAAGGAGTTACTACAAAAGTGCCCTCATCACGGCATTCCTTACTGTGTTCAAATGGAGACTTTCTATATTGGTCTCAATATCCATACTAGAATAATGGTGGATTCTTCGGTAAATGAAGCCCTTCTTTCTATGTCTTATAACGATGCTTACAAGATTATAGAAAGAATTGCCAGCAATAACTATCGTGGTCAACCAACCAAGCAGCCTTAGAAAGACGAGCAGCAGGAGTACATAAAGCGGACACACTTGCTTCTTTGGCAGCCCAGGTATCCTCTATGTCTTCTATGCTTAAGAACATAATTTTAATGGTTTCAATGGTAATCTGATAGGTCAGCAATTGAACCAGTTCGGGAATATTTCTTGTGAATACTGTGGAGATGGTCATTTTGTTGAAAATTGCCCATCAAATGAAGAGTCAAATTATTACATGGGAAATCAGAATTGGAATGGTCCGCAGTCAAATTTTTACAACTCTTCAAGGCAGAATCATCCAATTTCTACATGGAGTAATCAATGGGCAAACCATAGCAACTCTGTTATGCCATTTCGACCAAATTATCTGTCAAAATATTCTCAACAAGTGCAACAATCCCCACCAACTGAATCTTCAAGTGATCTTGAGAATCTGCTGAAGGCATACATAGCGAAGAATGATACCACTTTAAGAAATCTAGAGAATCAAATGGGTCAGTTAACCAATGAACTTCAAAATAAACCCCAAGGTATTTGGCCAAGAGAAATAGAAAACCCAAAAATTTTGGGCAAAGAACATTGCAAAACAGTCTTTTTACCAAGTGGAAAGACATTGAATCCCAATGTGGTTGAGGTTCAAGATGAGCCTATTCTAGCTTAAGACAAAGAGGAAGTTCAACGAGGTGTTGAAACTCCTGTATCACAAAAGTTAGATTCAGTGATCCTTGATGAGGTAACCTCTAAACCAGTTAGTTCTGATTATCTAACACCCTTGTCAGATGTAGAAAAATTTCCACAGAAGAGTTGGTGGGTTAAAGCTAAGATTCCACCATTGCCATATCCTCAACGATTCCAAAAGCAGCAATGAGATACTCTGTTGAAAGAAATTTTTGATAACAAGGTGACTTTTAATGACTTCGATGCTGTTAAATTCGTAGATGTAGTTGAAGATTGTTCCGCTATTTCCAAGATGGAATCACTGGCTTCTATAGAGTTGGAGATCAATTCTATAGATGATCCATTAGAATGTATTCTGTTAGCAGATTTGCCAAGTGATGATGAAGACAAGGAGTGTTTGGCTTTGTTAGAAGCTAAAACGAAGGGATTCACTTTGGAAGTTCCACTAGAATCATTAGAGTTATTATCTCGGGAGTACACACAACCAAAAGTGTTAATTGAAGAGCCAACTTAATTGGAACTGAAGATTTTGTCTCCTAATTTCAAATACAACTATTTGGGTCTCTCTTCAACTTTGCCTGTCATTATTTTAGTTGAGTTCACCAAAAATCAAGAAGAAGAGGCACTTGTGATTTTGGAAAGGCACAAGAAGGGTACTGGATGGATTATTTCACATATTCGAGTCACGGGTTGGAAGATTTGTAGGAATTATAGGAAGTTAAACAAGGCCACTAGAAAAGGTCATTACGGCTTTTCTTTCCCTAATAAGATGTTGGACAGATTTGATGGGAAAGAATATGATTACTTCCTAGATGATTATTGTGGGTATGACAAATGGCCATTTGACACCCCCATGGTCAATGGTGATCCTAAATAAAATGGAGGGAGTTCTCTTCACTTTCTCAATTATTATTTTATATTTTTAGTTTTTTTTCCTCATTCAAATAAAATGGTAAACTTAGATACAATTTTTTTAGTTCATTACATTAATTAAAACTCTGTCTAGGAGATTGGGACTTAAGCGGGACCATCCGTGACCCCTCCAGTCTTTCCTGGGAGTTTAATTTAATGTAATTTTTAAAAAAAATATTTTTCTAAGTAGCCCAAAGAATTTAATTATTTGTTTTGTTAAATAAAAGGTCAACTTTTAACCCAAGCACTAATTTCTTTGAGTTTTTTTTTTTTTTTAATTTTCAGTATAGGAGCTTAGGATCCAAAAAAAGAGCTGCCATTAGGGTCAAGACACTACTAAGAAGGGAAATATTCAACCCTTTTCCACACAAACCTATAGCCCTTACCTTGCTCTACCACCACTCCCAAGTAGCCCAAAAGTGCATCTCACTTAACCCCTTAATGTTGTAGCCCTTAACACCCTGAATCACCACCCCAAACACCTTTATTCGAAGTCACCAACTACCGTACCTAAACTATCCTTAAAACTGGCACCCTCTTCAACTCTAAACCTTATCCTCAACTACTTACCCACCTGCCCAAAACTGAAACCACCCTTAACAAATTTCCTAAGTTTGATGCTGAGAGTCCCTTTATTTAGCACCATTCCATGAAGTGAACAGTTTGGTATAATGGCTATGCTGCAACACAAGTAGTTGCAGTAACAAGATTACTTGAGATACTTAATAATACGGGATGACTCAATCAGAGATGCATTTAAAATATATATTTCACAACCCGTTTATTTTTGTGTATGAATTTCCAGACTTTATACTTGAACCATGGACTCCAATGTCGAGGAAGGAAAAAGATGAGTCTGATTCTGAAGGATCTGCAAATAAATAAAAAGGGGGGATCTTTACTTTATTTCATTTTCTTTCCTAGGTTATTTAATGTTTTAGGATTAGGTTCTATTATGATTTTTATTTTTTGCATAATAAAACAAGATATGGAAATCATAAATAAAAATGAACAAGTTGCAAAGTACAAAGTGTGGCAATAGATAGGAATGGATTTAGAGAGAGCTTGGTACTTAAGCAGTCAAATTGACTCACCTCTTCTTTTCTAAACTCCTACCTGGTGTATAGTATCTATTCACTTTTAACAATGAGGAAATTGTTCGTCTTAAGTAGGGGGACCGAAAAATAGAAATTATTTCCACTCAGAATAATTTTTTCTTTTAGTTATGATTAGGTTATATTTTGTTCAATAATTTGAAATGTTGTTAAGTATGCTAAACTTCAGTGTAAATAAAGTTCGATTATTTCAATAATTGTTATGTTAGCTTAATAATGACATAAATGTATTTTTAATAAAACATGCAAATCATACCATAAAATTTTAGTTCCTTAAGAAAGTTAAGCATGCATGAAATTTTAAGTCTTTAAAATTAACTTAATAGTTTCTTGAGGCGAAATCCTAGGAAGCATGGAGCGTTGAAAATTATTTAGGCAACTATTTTTTGGACCGTTTGAGCCTTTCAAGCCAACCATGATGAAATTTTTATCCTTTGAAACTTAACTTTGAGACTATATGGCCTAATTTTATTTGAACCCTTGCAAATTTAGCCATCACTTCTCTCTTAACTGTCTTAAAATTGTCCCAAACAGTAGACTCAGTACTATTCAAAGTATTCTTTGAAAATAAGTTTGGGGGAGTTGAAAAGAAGTATCAAATGCTCTAAAAAATTATAGTACATACAGTAAAAAGCTCGAATTAAAAAAAAAAAGAAAAAGAAGAGCATGAGTTCTTAAAATAAGATGTACAAAAGAGCATGTGAAAGCAAAGAAAGTTGATGTATTGAAGGTAATTATTTCGAAGGTTCGGTGCAAGCTAAGTCTAGGGTTTTTAGCCTAAATTTATCTATCTTTTACCTGCCCCTAAGCCCAGCCACATTACAACCTTGTTAAAGACCTATTGATTCAAGTTCCAATGCTACCAACATTAGTGGAGAGAAATTGCTACGTGCAACATATGAAGGCATAAGTTAAACTTAATGATTACAGCTTAATCTTGAATAAGGGAATAAAGTTAAATTGGTAAGGGTTAACATGACGTTATTAGGAAACATTTAGTCTGATTTTTGGCTATCATAAGAATGATTGAGATTAATTTGAATAATTTGTATACTTAGATAGCATAAATATCGAATTTCTTGTTCTTAAGCATAAGTATGCCAAATTCATGATTGTTGGAAAGAATGTCATTCTAAAGGAGTTTTTCAAAGGTCTTTTCGAAACATTCTTTTCAAATTTGTGCATTACTCGGAACGAGTAATGAATTAAGTTTGGGGGTGTGGCAACACAAAAATTTACACACTTTTTCATACCCTTTTTAACTTAAATTCATGTGAATTTTATTAAATTCTTGTCGAAAAATAATTAATTTTTATAAAATAATTAAAGTGCACTTAAAATATGAACATGTTGAATTTTAGTTAATTTCATAATTAATTTCGATGATTTTTGGTTATTTTCGAAAAATTTGCACAAAGGGCGAAAAATGGCTCGGCAGACACTACTAGAAGCACAAAACTGAGAAGCAATTTGAAGTATCAAGGCAAATTAATTTTTAGCCTAAGACGGCCTAAAATTATGTGTATTAATTCATGATATAATTAATTTTAATTTATATCCAATTTAATATGGGTTAATAAATTATTATTAATTAATTATGAAAAATGGTTCGATTGAAACGAACAGAGTGAACAAAACCGGCCAAGAAAATGACAACCCAAAACTGTCCAAGTGCTGACTCAATACAGCTCATTAGCTAATTATTTAAGCTGAAAAGAAGCCCTTGAAGACTTGTTCAGATTCCAAATTGACCCCTCCACAATTGGTGGCTTTGTAGATTTGCCCCAAGCCTTATTTAGCAAAGTTGAAGCCATCAACTTTGTAACATAGGTGGTCGGCCAAGGGGTGGCTCTTTGGTTGCTATTTTTAGCAAATTTTATGCCACATTCAGCTATAAAAAGCACCATTGGCTGATCATTCAACACATCCCTCATTCATTTACATCTCTTCTCTCTTCTCTCACTTTCTCCTCTCATTTTCCCATCCAAATTTCCTTACTCTCTTGCTGATTTCTCCCTTTGAGAAAGGGTTCTTCTTTAGCCATTTTGGAGCAGCAATTGAGTGTTCATAGCAACCTAGTCAAGCCACGGGAAAACACCGGATTTGATTCTTGTTCCCTATCTCTTTAAATTATGTTGTTTTTGTGAGCAACATATCTATAAATATTTATGTTGTTGGAATAGCTAATTTAATCAGCTTAGCTTGAATTTAATTCATGTTGGGTTGATTGCATTTCATCATCTTAAATTATTAAAATTGTGTTTATGCTGTTATAGGCCTTGGTAAAATGCTTGATTAAGTAAAATCATGCCTAAGTTATTTTTACATTATAATTGTGAGGGAACTAATGATTTAATTATTTAAACGGTTTGAAATTGTAATTAATTGACACAATACTTAATCAGTGCATGTTTATTCTTCTAACGTAGCTGAAGGTTAAATTAGCAATGTATCTGGGGATACACTTGCCTTGCATAACTTGCAAGATTATTGTGATTAAACTATCTCAAGGTAAGGATACCTTGTTACCTCACATAGTCTTTTATGTTCTTATTAGATTTAAGTAAATGTTTGAATTGACATAGGAATATGCAAGACATTAGTTCAATTTAATGAGTATGTTTGTGCAATAACATGTTTGCTTATTAAAATTTGTTTAATCGTTTGAATTGACATAGGGATATGTTAAGAGATGAATGGATTTGTGTAGGTGAATATGTTCATAAGTTAGCAAATTACTGAATTTTCGTGAATTTCTTCGTAACAATATAAACATGATTTTAATAATTCTAAGTTAAGGAAATGTAATTAATCCAACACAATTATGTCATCTTGATTAAATCATATTTTGAAATCGTGCATTAGAACTTTTATTTTTATTTATTTTACTTTGTTTAAAATATTAGTTTTTAATCACCCTTTTCAAACAAATTATTTTTTTCTCACCAAAGTGTTTTAAATAGCATTCATAAATATTTTTTTCACAGTCTCTGTAGGTACGATAACTCGACATTTACTTATCACTTTATTACATATTGCGATTATGTACACTTGCACATTTCTGTCCTTCCAATAACACTAAAGCATATCCTTAACTAGCCATTCCAATAGCTAGTCATTATCAAATATTTACATGCCATTCCTTGGCCAATTTAACCTATACATCAACAACAAAACTTAAACTTATCATGTCTCAATTTAATTTGGCCTAAAAGCCTCGCACATGATCATCAATCAAATTTACCACCAATTTATACATCATAAGTATAGACTTATAATCACAAGGTCACCACAAGATCATTTTCATAGGTAGGACTTACTCATTTACATTCTTACCAAATGTCCCATATACATCGAATTCATTACTCATGAATTTTGTGTACATAGCTGTACCCTTTCAACATGATCATACCTTGTCATTTCTTTGACTTAATCTTTGGATTTATCTGTTGAACCTCTTGGGATACTAAGGATACTCGGGAAAACTCGTACATGATGTATCGTACCAATGCCATATCCCAGACATGGTCTTACATGGAAATCTCGTATCGATGCCAATAGCCCAGATATGGTCTTACACGATGCCTCATGCTGATGCCATGTCCCAGACATGGTCTTGCACTGGCTCACATAACGATGCTGATGCCATGACCCAGACATGGTCTTACACTGGCTCACAATACAATGCCGATGCCATGTCCCAAACATGGTTTTACACTGGCTCACATAACAATGTCGATGCTATGTCCCAGACATGGTCTTACACTAGCTCACATAACAATGCCAATGCCATGCCCCAAACATGGTCTTATACGGGATCCATGCTAATGCTATATCCCAGATATGGTCTTACATGGTTACACATATTGCCATGGTCCAACCATGGTCTTTACCGTCAATTTATAACAAGTCGTAATTCGATCATACTCAACCCTGCATTTCTCTTAATTTGATCTTTCAATACGATCTCGTATTTTTATATTATTCATGATCCAATAATAACATACAAAATAATACATGTTATTGATTATGTGACAGCCCAAAATAGACCCTAGCCGGAATGTGGTTTCGGGACCACTAAACCGAGTCATAAAAATAATTAATTGTTATATTCTATGCTTACTATGTGTGTGCATGCATATGTGGAAATTTCATTCTCTAATTTTACCTATTTGTATGAGAAAGTATTAAATAGGGATCAAAGTGAAACATGGTGAAATATGATAGGCTAATTTTAAATGGCTTGTTAGTACATGTTAACAAAAAGGTGGAGTTGCATGTCAAATAATCCCCTTCCTAAGGAGGAGTGGCCGCCATGACAAGGTTATGGGCAAGGAACATGTTTCCAACATATTTTGCTAGTGGTGTATGTAGGAAGTCATAAAATAAAGACTAGCATTAAAGAAAAAAATTGTTCATCCATTCTAAACACTTTGGCGAATGTCCTAAAGAAAGAAAAGAAAAATTTGTTCATCCTTTCTCATCTTCTTGGCCGAAAATACTAAGGGAAAAGGGGGAGGATTTTTGCTTCATGCTTGGGTTGGAAGAGACCTAGAAGGAGATTTGGCTAAGTTTGCATCAAGATTAAGGTATGTATGAGGTTGTGTTGGGAGTTTCATGCATGGTTTGGTTGCTAATTTGATGTGCATGTTAGCCATGGCTCAAATCCTTGTTATGCCATGGAAATGGTATTTGGCCAAAGTTGTTATGGTGATAAAGCCATTGCATGCTAAGTGTGAAGCTTGATGATGATGCATGCAATGATGGATTGTCTACTCTTGAGTAAGATTTTGAGTTTTCTTTTGTGTTTAACCATGATTGAAGTTGAATGGAGCATGATTGTCATATTCGCCATGATGCATTCATGAGCATGGTTCATGCTTCTTGCATGTTAGTTAAAATTTGTATTTTGGATGGCTATGGACACCTTGAAATTCGCCATGCTCATATTGTATATATATGTTTGCACATGATGTTTTGGCTATGAAGTAAGTGATGAATATATTGGTTTAAAGAAGAAGATGTGGAAGAATGCTTGTGAAATTGCAAGCACAATTCGCCTAGCACACATATAAGTGCTTGATGCTATATTATAAGTTTTGGGCCACAATGTGCAAAGCATTAACTAGTAAAATGCATGCTGTTTTGTGAGGTATTAAGTGCAAAATTGGCCTCAACATGTACATGAATATTCGGCCTTGGGTAGCCTATTGAAGGCCTTAGCTTTTCCTTGATGCTCAAATAAATTGTATTGAATTGCTTGATGTAGTATAAAATGTGCATGACCATTGTGTATTCAAGCTAAAGAGTGGCCATATGACCATTTAAACTCCTTGTCATATTCGCCATAAGCAAGCACAATGAGGTTTTAATAAATTGAATTTGTTTGAATTAGCTCAAGAGCTAAGAGGGCCACAATTGGACAAGGGAAGGAAAAGGTGATCGAATAGCCGAAAAAGCCGTTCGACAACATCCGAGGTAAGTCCTCAAGAAGTGACCTTACTTGAATTATGTGAGATGAAGTATGGATGTGTATGATTATTGATTTATGTGTGTATGAGAAATTGAATGATACCCGGCTAAGTCCCGGCGAATATGCTTGTGAATATATGTGCGTTTGAGCCTTAGTAACGAAAATGAAATATGTATGTCCAATGATTATTGATGTATGTGTACATGAGAAATTGAATGATATCCGGGCTAAGCCCCAAAGACAATTATGCTGAAATTATATCCGGTTAAGACCAAGGCAATTGTGCTAGTGGCTATATCCGGCTAAGACCAAGGCATTCGTATGAAGTTATTCTATCCGGCTAAGACCAAGGCATTTGTGCACGTGATTATATCCGGTTATATTCAAGAATCTTGGGCTGGAGGTGAGTGTTGGTTGCTGTAATGAATTCAATTAGTACACTCGAAAAGCCCAAAGGATAAGGTACGTTATATGTGCATTGGAAAGTCGACATGTTTGAGCAACATTCGCTCAATCGACTAATGAATTTCAGTTATTGAATTGATTGATACTTTGTGAAAGTATATAATGATGAAGTGTGAAGTAAGAATGTGTATTAATGAAATGATGCATTTGGCTATGTGAATGTATTGCTGTAATTAGAGTTGATTATATTCCTTGAGACTTACTAAGCATAAAAAATGCTTACCCGTTACTTTGGCTCTCTGTTTTATAGATTTCGCCGATAGGAATCGGATTCGGGATCAATAAAGTCGAAGTCATCCACACTATCCACGCCTCTATTTTGGTATAAATTTTGGTTGAACTTTGAAATGGCATGTATAGGACTACCCTTGTTGGTTGAATATGTTGTGATGTATATATGTACGGCCATGCGAAAATGGCTCGTAAAAGTGAAGTATCGACTTAGACTAATTGTGGTTTGTATGTATATATTTGGTGTCACGATGTGGCTATGGCTTGAAATGGGAATGTTGGTCATATGATCAGCCATTGGCATGGTTAAAATGATCATATATGAACCTATGTATGGCAAGACTAGTTGGTTCATGGAGACTACCAAATAGGTAAGACCTACCTTAAAAACAGATGCTGCCAGCTGCAGTGACGTGAATGTGAAAAATCACCAAAATTCGTAGGAATGGAATTAAATAGTGAATAAGCTATGTAAATGAACCTTGATGAGTCTATTTTCATATGGAAGAAACGAAATGGTCATAGGAGTTACATGTTAAGAGATATTAAAGCTATTGTGAGACAGGGCCAGAACGGTTTTTGGGTTCCCTGTCGCAACTTTAAAAATTTACTATAAATTATCCAAAAAGAATTAGGAGACATACCTTATATGTACAGATTCCACTTTTAGTCTAGTTTCATTAGAAACAAACGGCACCAGCATTAAATCCCTGTACAGAGAGATATTCAAGTTATACCACGCGAAGGTCAGAGCAGTCGATCCCTGTAACATGGGTGACTTTAACTAATAAACTGTACCAATTGGCCCAACCAAAAATTCTAGAAATAAATCCATGGATGGATATATGAGTCTAAATTCAGGGAAAATTTACGAAACCAGTTTCCGAGTTTTGAAACTCGAGATATGATTTTTAAGGCGACAGTGACGCAGTTTTCCAGCCTGACTGGAAATGTCAAATGGATGGGCAAAACAAGTGAACTTGGCTTGTTAACCCCTCGTGTCCGACACCGGCGATGGTCTCGGGTTCGGGGTGTTACAGATTAAGCATTTAAACATATCAAATTTAATGCTTATTAACATACGAACTTAACTCGGTATGAAACGACAAAATAAGTCAATTACTTGATTATCTTGCTTTTCTCCCGATCTAATTCCAAATTTCATCTTCTTTGACCTATAACAACACATTTAACTTATTTATTCATCAAGCTACTCAAATTAGCCCAATTTCACATTTTTGGTAAAATTAAATTCTTACCACTATACTTTGTTATATTTACACTTTTACCTCTAGCTTCGTAAAATGAAATGTGTTCAATTTCTTTACTACCCATGCATAGCTAAGCCTTTTTCATGCTTATAGAAGCCCACATTTTCAATTATTTCACACATTTACCACCTATTTTATAACTTTTACAAAATGACCCATTTTAGGTGTTTTCATGAAAATCATTTAACAAAAATTGTTTATTTAACAACCAATATTCATTTTCTACCATAAAAATCAGCAAGCAACATGAATATTCCCATGGAAAAACCCTAGACTTTCAACCATTTTGCAAAATAGTCCCCTCATTAGCTAGATTAAGTTATAAGGGTTCCAAAAACATAAAAATCAACAAAAATGACCATCAAAATCACTTACTTGCAAGGGTCTAAAGCTGCTACAAATTTCAACCTCCCATGGCCATTTTTCTTAGAGAAAATTCGTGGAGAGAAGAAGATGAAAAAAAAGATGATAACTATGCTTTTTATTATTTTTTATTCATTAGTCAAATTTTGTCACCTAATGCCAACTAACCATTGACCTTTCATGATTTTTGTCTCCATATCCAGCCACCACATTAATATTTGTCTATTTCTTTAATAAGGACCTCTATTTTAACGTTCCATAGCTAATTAACACCTTTAGCTAATAGACCAAAACTTTTATACTTTATGCGGTTTAGTCCTTTTTTCAAAATTAAACATGCAATCGCTTAAATTAATTCACCAAAATTTTCAAACATCCATATGATCATGCTATAACACATAAAATAACATTAAATAATTTCTCGACCTCGGATTTGTGGTCTCGAAACCAATATTTTGACTAGGCCCAAAATCGGGCTATTACAATTATTATCGCACGAACTTTCCTCGATACCAAAAATGGCGAAAAGGGACCTAACCATTAATTTCTCATTTTTCTCTCGTTTTAGATTCAAACATCAATTTCTTTGATCTATAATATCACTTTTAGTCTATTTATTAGTCACATTAGTCAATGTGATCCAAAAATAATACTATGACAAAATTACATTTTTACCCCTAAACTTTGTAATATTTACACTTTTGCCCCTAATCTCGTAAAATAATTTTCATTCAATTTCTTTGTACTTTAAGCCTAGACTAATCATTTTCATAACTATAGCAGCCCAAAATTTCCACTAAATCACACTTTTATGACAAATTTTATAACTTCAACAAATTACTCCTTTTTAGCGTTTTCACCAAAAACTACTTAGTAAAATTCGTTTAGTACACAACAAACATTCATATTCCTCCATTAAACATCAAAAAACACACGTGTAACATATGGGTAAATTTTTAAACATCAATCCTAGCTCAAATAAATGGTAGAAATAGATAGATCTTGTTACAGGGATTGCAAAAACGTAAAAATCATTAAAAATGGGGCTAGAACGGACTTACAATCGAGCTTGGAAGCTTGAAAAACTGTAGCCATGGTTTCTCCATGAAATTTTTGGCCATAGCTTGAAGATGAACAAAAATTGGCTTTTAATTGTGTTTTTAATTCATTTTAATTACTAAATGACCAAAATACCCCTAACTTAAAAATATTATATTGCACCTATTTCATGTCCATTTTTGTCCAAAAACATTAACCAATGGTCTAATTACCATATAAGGAAAATTTAATAACAATTGGACACCTCTAGCATGTAGAACTCAACTTTTGCACTTTTTACGATTTAGTCCTTTTGACTAAATTGAGTTCCCAAACGTCAAAATTTTCAAATGAAATTTTCATGAAATCATTTCATGAAATCGTAGACCATGAAAATCTAATAAAAATAAATTTTCTTACATCAAATTTGTGGTCTCAAAACCACTATTCCTATTAGACCCTAAATCGGGATGTTACACCAGGTATAAGGTGTTATACCACATCATGAGGAGGAAGTTCCCAATGTGGCGGCATCGCAAAAAATTCTTTCACGTGTTAAATTTGATTTTAATGGAAATTTAGGGTAATTTTTCAACTTTAAACCCTAATTGTTGTATTAAACGGAGAGGCACTTTGGTCTTTGGATTCCTCACTATATAACCAACGTTTTATTTAGAACTAAAAGGGATGTTCAGTAGCTATTCAGTAGTTAGTCAATAGCTTAGTTTTAGGTTAGGTTTTCTCTTAGAATAATTTTGTATTAGTTTCTTTTTCTTTTTATATTTTATGTTATTTTTGTCTTTGTATTGAAGTTATATTTTCTCAAGTAACATTTGCATTCAGAGATGATTCAAGACTTCACAATCAACCAAATTTTATCAATGAGAATTCTATCCACTCAATCTCATTTTACATTTTTATTTTTCATTTATTTGATTTAATATTTGTATGTTAATGAGATTGATATTTGGGCTATTATGAATATTTTTGGAATGAATTAACTATGTAATTGATTATCAGTTGAGTGCTTAATTCAATTTGGTTGAGTTGTTATTTGATTTCGTCAAATTGCTAGAATACAAGAATTGAGTCCTCTAGTAGAATATCTAGACAAATGAGACCAAAAGGATTTGTAGCGTATCGATTTGGTGAATATGCCTTTAAATTGAGACGAAAATGGTATCTTAAGCAGTAATCCTTAAGTAGGAAAAGACCAAAAGAGTATTTCTGGGTAAGGGTAGTTAACCATTCAATCAGGTTAGGATTTTAGCCTAATTATTAATTAGTTAATTAATTGATTTTGGCATTTTTTATTTGATAAATACTAATTTCTTTAGTAGATAGTAAATTAGGATTAGTTTTAGTTCAATTAATTTTAATTCAGCTTGATCTTGGATTCTCACTACAATTTGTAATTTGATTAGATTAACACTTATTTTTGAATAATTAATTTAGTAACAACATTTAAAAATTTTGACAATCCCTTGGGTACAATCTTCGGAATACTTTCATATTTCATTGTAAATTAAAATTATATTACAATTTGACTTGTATGCTTGAAGTTCCCCGCACTTCCATATCTTTAATTACTTTGTTTATCTAGCATTGGTGCACGCACACTAGGGCAAGGTCACTAACTCTCAATGCATTTCCTAAGAATGTCTTTCAAATATATAGACATTAATTTTGAGACTTGCTTACAAATTAATATCTAATACAATCTCATTGAAACAACAATACCATAATTACAACAACCCGTTTTTCAGTGGTACTGGAAATGGTGATTTTGAAACCCTTATTTTCAAGGATTGAGTCAGTAAATATTATTTTATAATAGTTATGATATTATTATAGAATTATATTAAGTGTTGGCCAAGTAATTTAGTGAACAGTTAGCAATTGAGGAAAAATGACTAAATTGTAAAAGTCATAAAATTTTAGTTTTTATAGACTTTTAAATTATTTAAGGATCAAAATAGTAATGATATTATTTTTTTTTAATGTATCATAGACGCTTTACTTAGATTACATAAGTAAAATTTAAGTAAAATAATATAATAATATAATAATGAAATGAAATGAAATATAATAAAACATGGATAACGGATGGAAAGAGAAAAGCAAGCTTTTCTCAAACCATTTCCATAAAAATTACTTGAACCTCAACAGGGGAAAAGACATTTTTAGGGTTTTGATCTTTAGTTCTTCAATTTGGTGAGTTATCCAAATCATTTTCTTGTAATTTTTATGTTTTTGGAATTTTGGAAGCTTGATTCGACTAACCCAGGGACTATCTCGTGAAACTGTTAAACTTTAGAAAAGTTATCATTAAATAATTCATGAATTTTTCGGTGTTATTAGTTAGTATGTTCAGTTTAATTTTTAATAGAATAAGTGAAATTTTGATAGTTTTGTCATTAAGGACTAACTTGTGGAAACTAAAAATAGAAGGGTGAAAAGTATATATAACATGCTGATGGTATATTAGTTAAGGATGTGTTTGAGATCAGTTTCGACATTGAGATAAATGCAAAAGTTGAGGAATTATTGTATAGATAAGCTATGGTATGACTCTATATGTTGTTAACTGTTAATTGGAATGGTTAATTGAGTTAAATTCTAATCTAGATCAAAAATTTCAACAACCGAAGGACAAAGGAGGAAAAGAGAAAATTGTCAACTAGTCTTTATTAGCCAAATCGATACAATTTTGTCAGGTAAGTTCATACGGTATAATATAATTGCTACTGCTAATATATTATATTTGATTTGGTAATGGTGATTGTTGGTGACTGTGAGTTGTGTTATAATGTGAGATAAATCCTGATGAAATTAGTAACAGTCTCGTATATGAGGTTACGGGTTATTGCTCGCAGGTTTCAAGCTCTAGCATGTGTTGCGGACTCGAGAATACATGTATATTAAGCTTTAGCAAGGCTATTTGTTATGTAGGTTCAACCTTAATGGTGACCAGACACTATTATTCGATTCATGTAGGTTTAACCCAGACGGGTAACCAGGCACTGTGATTCATTATTCGTGTAGGTTTAACCCAAATAGGTAACCAAACACTATTACTTTCACCTGTGTACCAAGTTCTTTTAGAAAGTTTCATCAAGTAATACTGTGAATGGAAATGAGTTGATATTCCATTAGATGTTGGCAAAGTAATGTATATGATTTGGATACAAAATATAACTTGATTTGAAATGAAAATGTGAGTAATTGAGGTTGTATATATGTGAATGAGCTCCAACCTTATATATTAATGAAGTTTTTTGAATCTTGATAGGTATATTTGTATTACATAATGATTTTGTACGTGATAAGAAATTGAGGTAAGTAATTGTTATAATGTATGAGCTTAGTAAGTATTTTAAATACTTACTCATGTTATTACTTTTTTGTAGATTTTAGACATCGGAACGTATCGAGTGAATCAACAAGAAGCTCACGACTACCGTCTCTCAATTCAGTAGACTTTTGATGTTTTATTTTGGGCACTTGTGGCATGTACATAGGTTGGATTAACTTGTACAAGATAGTGTGAACTTTGATGTAAAAGCCTTGTATATAAGATTGTGGTTGTGGTTTGATGTTTGATGTTTGATAAATGTCAAGTTTGGTATATTTTGAATGACATTGCATATGTTTTAGATACTGACATGAAATGGCTTTAGACTTTGGTTTGTGATAAGTAAATGCTATATTTGGTATTGTTGAAATTGTGATTTAAAGTGCATTGCATTAAGCTTTATTTGATAAAGGATTTTGATATAACAAATTAAAAGTGTTTTTGAATGCAAGCTAAAATTGATAAAATATGTTTTAAATTTTAATTCTAAGAAATAAAACTTTGAATATTTACAATAAACTCATAGAAAATTTTGAAACAATTTTAAAATCAAATGAAAATGATTTTAACCAAGTCAAAATGATCTCAATTAAGTTAAAATCATTTTAACACATTAAAATGATTTTCAAACATGTCAGAACTGCTCCAGGCCAAAAAGTATTGATACCATGTGGCCAAGTATCGATAATTTTTGAAATATCGATACCCTTAGAAAAATTGAGACGAAAAAGCATTCTGTCAAAACCCTAAAAAATTATTGATACCATGTTTTTGTTGTATCAATACTTTTTTAAAGTAACTAATACCTTAAGATAATCGTTAGATATCTTAAAGATACTCCAAATTTAGATCTTTGGTAGTCTAGAGACTCATCCTTTAGCTTGCATGCTTACTCAAATACGGATTTTGGACAAGCGACTCCAGTACTTTCAATTTTTAGGAAACATACTAATTTCAGGTTTTCAAAGAAACAAAATAGTGTTGCATTGTCCACCACCGAAATGGAATATATTTCAGCCAGTAGTTGTTGTGCTCAAATTTTATGGATGAAACAACAACTTAAGGACTATGGAATTGATATAGATACCATTCCTATCAAGTGTGATAATGCTAGTGCTATTTATCTCACTAAAAATCCAATCCAACATTCTAGAACTAAACACATTGAAATTAGAAATCATTTCCTTAGATATCATGTCCAAAAGGGTGAAATAGTTCTAGAGTATATAGACACCTTAAACCAATTAGCTAACATTTTCACAAAACCTCTAGACAAAGAAAGATTTTGGACACTTAGGGGAGAACTAGGTTTTACAACCTTGCCTTGACTTTGTGTTACAATCTTCTTGTACCTTATTTGATTATTTTTATTGCAAAAAGCTTGTTGAATATGGATTTCATGACTTTTATATGCAAAAAGGTAGGGGAGTTTCATGTGAAAAACTATTCTATTTTGTTTTCACTTTCTTTTACATTTTAGAAAAGTGGTATTAACTTAGTTATTTTTTTAACATATTTTTGCTAAATTAATTTTACTCACACTACATATCTTTATGCATATGAAATGTTTAGTAATAGTATTGAAGTCATTTTAGAACCCTTAGAAAAGAATACAGCCTAAAAATCTCGTTTTTGTTGTCTTACTGTAGTTGGAAAACAAAATGGTAATTTGGTATCGATACCAACTTAAAAATATCAATACTTTTATAAAAATATTGATACTCGTGTAGAAATATCGATACCACTAGAGGTTTAAAGGTACCTGCTACTGTTTTAAAACAAAAATCCCTAAAACTAGTTTTTCCCTCTACCAAAAATCCTCTATCTTCTCTCTAAAGTTTTTGAATTTTTTTTCATTTTTTTGAAAAATATTGGCTCTTTTACATTTTCAAACATCATTTTCACAAGATTTGCTCATCTTTGCTTGAAGATTTTTCCTATTTCAACATTTTTTAGGTAAATAACTAAAACTTTCAATTTGTTGATTTTGACAAATGTAGGCTGAAATCGTGTTTGTTGATGTTATTGGGATATTTTTGAACAATATATATCAAGTTTTATTGTAGAAGGTCACCTATTCCTAAAGATCTTTGTTAAAAAAAAAATTCAAACCTTAACCCACCAAATGTTCGACAAAATTTCTCAAAGAGAATTTTTATTTTTATTTCTGGTTTTAATGTTTTTCTAAGTGGTTAATAGCTATTATAGCCCCAAGAACTAGTGCATCTTCTTCTAATCCATCTAATGAGTTGAGTTATCATTTAGCACTTGTCTTCAAGACTCATACACTCGATATATTTTTAACTCGTATTTTGCATCAAAACGTCTATTAGAGGCTAGGAAAATTGATATAGCCATGTTAGAAGCTATTAGCTTTGCTTATCTCCCTATTTTACAAAATTTAGGGTGGGTAGATTTTTTAAATATTTCTTCGCCAACTTATTTAAATCTTGTTTGAGCTGTCTTTTTAAATGCAAAACTCAAACATGATGAGTTCGACGATACTGTTACTGCCATCAACTCATTTTTAATTGGAACTCCTATTCGCCTCACTCTCAAGGAGTTTGGTGATTATCTTCACTTACCTTCCGGAGGTTCCTCCGATGAAAAAGGGCATTTTGATCCCTTCCTTTTTTATCCAATCTGGATCAGCATCCAAACTCAATCTCCATGACCGTGTCCTTTATTTAATACTCACTTAGAATCTAAGACCTGTCAAAAAGCATGCCAAGCTTCGAAACACCGATTATTGGTGGCTCGATCGTTTTAAATTCGATAGGTGTCCTGAACTTGAACTTATCTTGTTTAATGATAATACTAGAGCTATTGAAAGGGGATGAATACAAATATCACTCTTCCTTAAGGTACGTGTTTTTCATACGTTTTTAGGCAATTAGGCATTAGCACCCATGGAGACAACCCCTGTTTCTTCTAATCAACCTATTAGTTATGGGGCCCTACATCATGCGGGATATCATTTTGATTCTGCCACCAACACTTGGATGGAAAATTGACAGTCTAGCGGATAATAAAGATGACGACATCGACACTACTTTTTATGATATTTTGATACCCGAGCCTGTTGCTCCACCAGCCTCTTCTTCGCATGCTGTTCAACCCTCTTCCAAGGTTAATAGTGTTATCCTTGATTCTATCCATTCTTTGAGCAATGACATTCGAGGTCTTAGGGAAGATGTTAACTCTCATCTCTCGACTTTGGAGACGCAAATGGCATCTCTCTTAGCTCATTTCCCTTCGACACCTCCTTTCTCCCCTCATCATGATGATTAGACCAACTCTAGATCATACATTTTATTTTCATACATTTGCACATTTATTTTTATGTTTATGCCCATATCCTTCTATTTCACCTTATTACTTTCTTTGTATTTTGAAATACTTTTTTTTTAATGTTCTTTCAATTTTATCTCTCTTTTTTTTTGGTTGACTTCTTTTCTCCTTAAGCTTTATTGGTCTTTTGATATAATAAAAATGGGGAGAAGAAAAGGTAAATTGATTAATTAATTTTTGATGATAACTAAATGTAAATTTGTGTGACCAATTTTTTTGAAGTAAAATGAATGCCAACTTGAATTAAAAATTTTTTTGGCCTCAAATTTAAAATATCTTTTATTAAGGGGAGGAATTATTAAAAATAAATTTACAAAAATGTTTTGTTATATCAAAAGGGGAGATTGTTAAACTAAGCTTTATTTGATAAAGAATTTTGATATAACAAATTAAACGTGTTTTTGAATGTAAGCTAAAATTGATAAAATATTTTTTTCAATTTGAATTATAAGAAATAAAACTTTAAATATTTACAATAAACTCTTAGAAAATTTTGAAACAATTTTAAAATCAAGTGAAAATGATTTTCAAACAAGTCAGAAATTACTCTAGGCCAAAAAGTATCGAGACCATTTGGCCAAGTATCAGTAATTTTTGAAATATCCATACCCTTAGAAAGATTGAGACTAAAAAGGCATTCTGTCAAAACCCGAAAAATTATCGATATCATGTTTTTTCTGTATTGATACTTTTTGAAAATAATCGATACCTTTCTTAAAAAAAATACCAAAATTGTATTATGTTTATCATAAACCCTACAAAGTATCGATCTGGTATCAATACCTATTTCAAGAAGTATCGATAAAATATTTTTGAAGTATCAATTATTTCATTCCAACAGTCACTAGATAGTATTTATGACAAAAAATATCAATACCCTTTTTGGAGGTATCGATACTCGCAGTTGCAGGTGACTAAATGCTCAGGTTTTACATCCCCAAAGGCCATGTTAACTTCGCCAACAACCTCAATGGTTGGAAATCTATTAGAGGGTATAAATACCATCTTTTAAATTCCTACAACATCCAAGAAAGTACTTTTAAGCAAAAATCATCAATCAAACAATCTTAGAGCTTAAATTTTCATATTCTTCTTACATACACTTGTGAGCCTTATCTCTTTTCTTTTTCTTAAGTGTATCTCATTGTATTTGTACTTCATTTGCAATCAATTTTATCTTGTAAGGATTGTTTCTTCTTTTGCTCATTTGTATCTTTTTGAGAGGTTTTGAAACTTAATATTTGGGGTAGAAATATTAAGGAGTTGCAAGGTTAAACCTTGTCCTCAAAGGTTGAACAAATTAGTGAATTAGGGAAAATCCTTAGTGGTGGAAAGCTAAGGTAGTGGAGTAGGCAACTAGGGCTGAACCACTCTAAATTCTTTGATTTCTTTGTTTTATTCTTTGCTTTCACCAATTTTTTCAAAGGCCAATTCACCCCTCTCTTGGCATTTTCGGTTTGTTTCATCGAGCTATCAAAATGATTAAAACATAATTGGTTGTTGATTTGAGTTTATAGAATTGTTGGTGTCAATGATGGCATATTGGTTGTATGTGTAACACCCTATACCCGGCTCGGCCGCCGATCCCGAATATCAAGATGCCACCGTCTCACATCATATATAGTACAAATAAGCTCATTATTAAAGAAATGTTTTCCATTTTAACATACGCACAAGTTATGAGTCAATCTTACTCTAATCATACTTAATACATACTAAACATACATCAAATAGTCTTATAAATATTATTAAACATGCATAGGGTTCATTTAAAATTTTGAAACAATTCATATAGGTATTGATACTAAAACAAAGGTATCCATATTTCCCTTAAATGGTATTGATACAGTTTGAAAAATCGGTACCAAAATAGCATTTTTTTCTTGTCTAAAAATTAAATCCCAGAAAATATCGGTACATTTATTGAAGTATCGATTATTTTACCCTAAGTATCGATACTCGTGACAAGGTATCAATAACAAATTAAAATAATGGTTTCTTGCATAATGTAATATCACAGAAGTATCAGTTTTAAAACTTGAATATTGATACATATGCTCTAGACACCAAAAATACAGCATAATAACGCAAATAATCCATCCCGATCATAAATCATTCAACATATACATCATCAAATAAACATCAAAATGACCATAATAACAGTTCAATCATCGAAAACATGTTAGAGTAACCAAGTGACATAACAAGAACAATATCCATAAATCTCAAGAATTAATAAGCTATGGCAATAACCAAAACATCATGGCAACATTTATGCAATAGTTCTACCACATTGCCTTTATTTCCCAAATTATAAACAAATAACAATCACCTATAAAGTGTTACTAGAGACTCGCTTGGATCAATACCTTGGAACCACACCTCTCATACCGAAATGCTACTAATCTGCAATGGATTAAAAGGACTGAGTAAGCTTAGCAAGCTTAGTGAATGCCTAAAACAATTACCATTGAAACATGACATCAAGCATTAGTAGAACTCATACATAGCACAATTAGGATAGTCTCAACTTTAATGTCATATTTCACTTACTCATGCGTGTTTTACTATTTATTTACTAAGTCATCAAATACATTTTCATGCATACATCTCAATATATACAAACATATTTATAGAAAATTTGGCACTTGAGCTATGAAATGTAAAAGTGGGCAGTATCACCACTCACCAGATACACGGATCTCCAACACACCACATAGATTCATAGAGTCAAACATGTCTCAAAAGTGAAGCTTAAAGCTAACACTCTCCAACACACCAAACATGTCCCGTTGAATGAAGCTTAGCTCACATTCCCTTATCTCTTCAAACATGTACTAGGACCTCAACACCCAAATCACATATACATATTGGTGAGTACTCACAATCCTATGACATGCCAACTATATCCAACAGTCTCAAGAATCACAAAACAAAAATATTTGTATTTAAACACACATACTACTTATTAATTTTCGTTTACTGTCACAACACATTTGCATCATTTGCACATTATTTTCATTGTCACTTAGCATGTATGACATGCTTACCTATACTCTTTTAGAACAGTAATCATGAGCTTATAACACATAAATAGCATCTCATTTCAGTTCACACTTTCACATTAACACGAGCACATATTTCATGAGATAAACATGAGTACAAGGAAGCTTACACTCAGAATTTAAAGTAGGGTTTTAGGCTACTACTAAATTCTCAATTAGCGCATTGAATCTTGTCCACAAGCAATTATTCCAAACACTTACCAATACCTTTTCATCGAAATGACGAAAGCCCAAACTAACATTTCCTTGACTTGTAGATGGTCTTAATGAATTTGAAGCTTTAACACAACAAAACACACAATGACACATTCAAAAATTAGCTAAGGACTCAACTTAAGCAATTAAAAACATAAGCTTAAGTAAGCTCTCAAGTAACCCAAAACCTTCGACCTAGCAAACTTAAATTCCAAATATCTCAGTCTATACTTAATCTTTTCATCTAAAACTGATTCTGTTCATCTAATTATTCACCAACGACTAATTCTCAACCTTTAACCTACGCAAAACTACTCAATTCATGGTACCAAAATTTTCGACATGTTCAAAAATTCATTAAAACATTGGAAATCTTCAATGAAACTTTAAGATAAGTTTAGAAACCTTCTAATCATGTCAAAAACAATTGAAAAACACTTTGAAACCATGTTTTTACCTAAAATTCTGAAATCCACCATTAACAACCCAATT